>NC_053407.1:17832631-18132631 GCF_016859285.1 Xiphias gladius | reverse complement strand
CACACACACACACACACACACACACACACACACACACTCAGTGACTCATCCTGTGGGCTCTAATAACCTGGAGCACGTACTCTCTTGAATTTTATCTGAAGTGTGTCCTCAGGAGTTTGATGGGCTGGTCCTGGATGCCACACATTTGTTTGTGGTATCAATTTGGGTCCGTATTGCGTCTGTTTTTGTCCTGATTATGAATCGCCGTAATTCTCCATTAACTTCATAAAGAGCTGCAGATGGTATAAAGCGTCCTTTGACCAGCTGGGGGCCCATAGGCATGTTGTTCTTTTACATTCAAGAAAACATAATAGACAAATAACTGAATGACGCACAGTGTGTCATCCTGCAGCTAACAGTCTGTCAGTTAGTTCTGCCCTGCTTTGATTAGACCGATCTTTCAATTAGTCCTAATTGGGGCCCTCCAAGTTCCCAGGCACTCGCTGGACCCAGACGGGGCCCTCTGAGGACTCTTTTAAACGCAAGTATTATTGACACTGGGAGAGACATTCGGTTCTTTCTGGCGCACATGATTCCTTGCAAAAGGTTTTCAGCAAACACAGGTTCAAAAAACATCTGCGTACAAGAAACTCACCAGCGTTGATCACAATCATTAAAAACACTGCACTGACATTTTGATTTTATATTAAAACGATATTCCATGCATTATGTTAAGGAGGCTCTAATCATTTGACTGCAGAATAAATACAAAACAATGTATATTGGGTGTAGATGTTTTAATGTTTCAAGGTCTAACGCTGGTGCAACTAGGCAAGCATCTGTTCTTTTAACGGTACGGATATTGTGATGTGTTTTTGAATCGTGCAGTGACTCACAGTTCCAGAATAAGCACCACGTCTGTGCGGTTCTCGTACACATCGTGCAGTGCTACGATGTTGGCGTGCTGGAGCTCCTGCAGGATGCCCACTTCCCTCTCGATCTCCTCTCGTCTTACACCTCGTCTGCTGGCCCGACTCTGGCGCTTCTTGATGAACTTGGCTGCATATTCAGTGCCTGTGCTCTTCTCTATGCAGCGCTTGACTATTGCAAACTGCCCACTGCAGACACAAAAGAAAAAAAGACACTGACATTACTTAATGCTAGTATTACTGTTTTGTTTTGTTTTATTTGGAAAATGATGAAAATCCATTACTATCCTTTTTTTGTGTTAAGCTTTGTTTGTTAGTTGTGTCTCCTTAAGATAGAAAACAATCTCTAAACAAATTATTAACCATTAACAACAGGATAAACTGTAGCTATAGAAGAAGACAGATATCAGGGAGGTAGCCCTGTGTCACAACCAGCTGAAATACTTTGATACAGTTCATCACTTCCTGTTTACCAGCCAGACAAAGAACAATCAGATGGGCCAGCAGTGTGGACAGAGCTGCTGTCCTCCCACTTCAGTAACCTTCCTGCCAAATTTCCAGCCATCCTCAAGTGATCAGTCCACTGCAAAAATCCCAAAAACTCGGAATATTTCACAAAAGAGGTGCAGCTTGGAGACCATCTCTCAGTGGATAATTGTTTCACTTTTCACTGCGCTTTTGTTTTGGATGTTAGTTATAGTCTGACAAAACCGGTCAACTTAGTGCAACATTGTCCTTTATTGTCGCTCTCCTCTAAGATAACTACAGAGTCATTTCACTCATAATCGACGCACTGACAGACTGAATGAGAAGTGTGAAAACATTTTCCATCACTGTCGCCCAGTTAAATATATGTGGCGAGTCTCTGCGACTTGATCATCCGACCAGCACTTGTAATCTCAGACCTGACTAAGCCTGCTGCCACTCCTGCTGGTCTACATGCTTCCTGCTGCTGTGGGCTGACCTGCCCACTCTGTACGTTCAAGCTGTGAAAACAAGCCTCTTAGTCACTGAACCATCAATAATAGGTCACAGAAAGACTTGAGGGTGAGTGTGGTAGCAGAGACGGCAAAGACTTTCTGTATATGCAGCATGAGCATTGTCTATGTATATTCAGTCAGCGCAAAGAACGTGGTTGGATGAAATAAGTTAAAGCTAGTGGACCCATGAATCTGTAGGTTTGCAAATTCTGCAATGCAGCAGAGACACCTTGTATTTTTAGACATTGTGAAAGAACACAGAGAGGGGGGAAAGAGATAATAACTGGCAGGCATTTCATATATTTTTGACATAACTGTCCACACAGAGATTCCAGGGTGGCTGTGAGAGGCTGTCCAGTCTGTGTCCACTATCATCATGGTGTCTAGTGGGCTAAGAATAGCCCTGCTTACAGGCTCACTCTCCACCTGCCACCTCTCTGCGCTTGCTGGGGAGAAAGAAAGGGCCTGCTTAGCCGGAGGAGTGGAAAGGAGGATTGCTAAGAGGGGAGCTGCCGGATAAAAGACAAGAGTCTAAAAACATATGGATACCCACTCTGCTCCTGCCAGACTCCTTTCACACAGCAGTTTCCACTTGTACTTTCAAAGAGCACTTGCACGGAGATAGCTCCGGCTCGTCACAAAAAAAATAAAATGAAACAACAGTAATCATGGTTTAAAATAACATTTGAACCTTTCCTTAACTGCATTAGTGTGGGACAGGTAGGCCACTTTGCCATTTTTGAGGCACACCCTGCCCTGTGCTTACTCAGTTCTGCAGTCGCATCTGGGAGCAGCTACTCTGAAGACACTAAGTTTCCCTTAAAGTTGCCCTGCTCAAAAAAAACCAAACAACAGTAACTGAGGTGTATTTTTACCACGCAAGCCCAGATCCCTCTATTAAACTGCAGACTTCCAATATTTTGCAACTGAGTACAGCAACACTGCAAACTATGGTCTCAAAAATGTAAATGGACAAAAACCGACAAAAAAAACCAAAACAAGATTAAAACTCTTCACCAAAGCACAGAAGTGTGAAGTAGTGGTGAAGGGCACTTATACAGGTGTTAACTGGTGTGTCTAATAAAAAGAAATGTTTTTGAATACTTTAACAATTTATGACTCGGTAAAGCCTTTCAGAGGTATCTAGACAACTGCAAAGCCCCAGGCAGTTGTTAAGATCATCTAACTTGTAACTAGGCTACAAAACACTGTCAAGATCGGCTTTTGGTGCGAACATGTCCCAACAGAGAATGCAGGAGAGAAGGAGAGAGAGAGTGGGGGAGGCATATACATCGTAACAAAGACTGACACATGCCGCAAAGGAAAAATAAAAAATAGGGAGGGTGGGGTGATGAAGCACAGCAACATGGAAACTCAAATGCTCCCTCTGTCCATTCTGTTCACAGGATATCTACACCCCAGAGACATCCCTGAGAGGCTGACCCCATTAAAGATGACTATGATAATGTGTGAACTGAAGAGGAGGGTAAGTCACTCAATGGATTCCACTTGCAAAAACAGACATCAAATACCCTAAGGGGGAGGAACAAAGACATGGCAGGAGGAGCAAGAGTGACTGATTTGCCTGTTAACAAGACTGAACAGAATAACCCTCCATGTTGATGGCTGTAGCCCAAATGCGAGAGCTTTCACAACACAAATGTCCGTGCAGGGTCTTGGGGCTTTACTTTAGTATAGTTAAGAAGTGTAGAGTAACAGCGGAGAGAGCAGTGATGCTGGGAGTGGTATTCCACAACGGGCCAGGCGTGCCGGCTGTCTTAGCTCTAAGCTGGCCAGTGGGGCTGAAAGTACCATCTCTCCACAGAGTTTCCACTTCCAACAGCTGAAGGTTATTATCCACAGCCAAGGTTGGAGGAATGCTTGGACAAGTGGCGCCGGCCCAATATTTAAATACATTCTCAGCTGAACAACCTCTGGGGCGGCGTGACAATGAAAGCCAGATTCATAATTGACCAAGCCCTGTCCCTAACCACCTCTACCATCTGTAAATCGAATGTGAAGGAAGGCTGGAGAAGCAGCTCAGACCTCTAAAATTTGACTCATCATTGCTGAAAACATAATTTCTGCTGTATTATCTAGTGTAACAAATGCTTGATATCCCAAATACAGCACTTTGTCAGCCACTTTCTCTAATATTATTACGAAATACCTCAACATTTATGCCCTGAAATTGTTCAGGATACTGTAGATTCCCACTGGTTTTGAAGTTGTCCAATGTCAACAAAGCCTCTGTGGAGTAGCAAGGCTCTATGAGTGTTTGCTGACAGTACTGGGATGACCTCTGTCAAACGGGAACTCCGGGAATGTCCAAGAGGTCAACATGAAGTTCCCTCTGTCAGGCCACACTGAATAAACACATTTTTCACCCACTCAACAGCAAGAATGTGTGCTCCTCAGAGCTGGCTACATGCGTTCTCGACCTGCTCCTTGTAGATGCATGCCTACTGTCCGTACTATAGATAAACCTTGTACAGTAAATCCCTTTGGAGAAATTCTAGCACTTTACTGCCTTCATCAGGAGCACCTGTCTACGTCTCGAAGATCAGCTCTTTTCACTTCAACACATCCACTGTGTGAACGCAGCTGCCTTACATACGCATCGCTGCCCTCCATGCATCCTGACCAAAGAAAACAAACTTCTGCAAACTCAAAACATTTCCCTAAGTAATTTCCTTCTGCATGAATTTGCCTAGTGTTTCTAGAAATTACAACTATTAAAACAACCGGAGGCAAATTCGGAAACACTTTGCATATCAGGTATGGATGAGATGTGACCTTTTCAGTGTTCCTGGCAGGTATGATGTTCACCATGTCAGTTTAGTATTTTAGCATGCTGGCATTTGCCAATTAGCACTACATACACAATACAATCGGAGGCTGATGGGAGGGAATGTTGTAAGTTTTGCAGGTATTTGATTGTTAATCAAATATTAAAATTCTGACCTTATGACCGCGCTAGACTAAGAGTGGATCACTAAAGAGATTATAATTCATCCTGAGGTGTAAGTGTCAGTCCATCTATAGTTCAATAGTTGTTCAAACATTTTACTGAGAAATAAAAATGTAAACTTCATGGTGGCTCAAGAGGAAAAGTCAGGGGATCACCAAAGTCAGTAGGATTCGGCATCTGGGTACCATGAATATCTGCTTAAAAATACCAAGTCAATCCATCCATTAGTTGTTGAGATATTTCAGTCTGACCAAAGTGGTGGACCTACCAACCCACAGACCTAAATTGTCATTCATGAAGTCATGCTGCCAGCATGGCTAAAAACATCACAGACCTGTGACTGTACGCACTAACCAATATGAAACCTGTGCAGGACTGTAGCTGAATAGTCATATCCACTATGATGTAAGTTTGGTATTTACAGATTTCAAGATTTAGAGGAAGTTTATGAGCCTTCTATTTTTGTTCAGTCATGCAAAGACAATGGCGCTTCCTATCCGACACTGTATCCGGTGAATTTTTGTCGTTGCCTGACGATGACTTACAAAGATTATGTTTTTTTTTTCATTCAGCAAGTGTCACATGACCACACAGTATCAGCATCTAGTAGAGGCAGTAGTAAAGGTATAAAGGTTCTCAGACCAAACATGGTCTTGGTCATGACCAAACATGGACAAGAATGAATCTGTTGTTGACAGGTAGAGTTCATATAGTCCAACATGTGCCCAGAGGTCCTTTTGCTCAGCCTTGCCCTGATGGTCCCTTGCGTAACAGCTCAACACCGTCTCACCAGTGTCATGGGAGGGCTATGTGGCAGCTGTGGGCTCACACTGAGACATTTCCTATAGTATGTAGTCATCACTCCAATGGTAAGACAGGTACAGTTGTCAGTAAATGCCTCGCATCTCAAGCAAAAGGTTGTTTTACAGATAGGTTTACCCAAAACTCTCCATCAGTAGTGGAGAGAAACACTGAGTACAACTGTGTGGGGTCCTGTGACATTAAAATCTGTCAATAGGGGGTGGTATGAATAATTGACTTTCCTGTGGCAAATGGCTCATCAGTTCCATAGAGCACATAACACCTTAAATACTCCACACCGATAAGTATTTGGCCCACTTCATAAAATTTCCCACCCTCTTGATAGAATGATTGAGTAACAGTTCCACTGTGGTGCACAGTGGAGATGTCTGAACCCATGAGCCTCTCACAAACTGTGGGCAGGGTGGACCGCATCCCCCAAAACTCACTAGAAGGCTGTCACCACAAGACAGAAGGAACCACAAGCAAAGAGTCCAGGCGCTGAATTGGTGATAAAATTCTCAGATGCGTTCTGTGACTGAAAAAGTCTCCTGGTTTTCAGTCGCAAACATCTGCTTTTAACCACAATAGCTTTAAGTTTCTGTTTCTCATGATAGTCGTGCTGAACACATAGAAAGCTCAGCTCACAGCTGTGTCCTCGACTCATGCAACATGTTTTCAGCTCAACCACACCTTGGTGATATTGTCTGTCTTTAGACAATACGTTTGTACATCAGCTCTTCATCCGGTATTACTTTCCAATGAGGCAGCCTTTATAAACCTTTATTAACTCTTTAGAAAGTACTTTTTATAAACCTTTTAGAATTGGTTTTTAAGTTGTAACTAATGGCTTTATCAATGTTAATAAATCATTCACTAATGCTTTGTAGGTCAGTTACAGACTTTTCAGTTGCCAGGTTATGAACAGTATGACCCTTTTGTCTTTAATTAATCAGGAAGGCAACTACACTGTCTGAAAATCATCTGCAATTACAAATCACAATTAGTCATTAATCAAGGGTTCGTATAATAATCTTACAATAAAAAAGTTTGTAAAATAATTAAAAAGTGCAGCTTTGTTTTTTGAACAGCTTTGTTCAAAAATTTTATTTAACATGGCAACCCAAAAACGGTTCTTATTAATGACTTATAACTGATCTATAAAGCATTAGTAAACGCTCTGTAAACCAGAAATAAATAATTATTTGCAAGTTATAAACCCTCAATAATTGATGCCTTATTAGAGAGTCGTACCCATTATCCTTCTAGTGAATTACTGGTTTATCATAATAGTATTCAATCTTTTCATTTACAGATGCATTTGAATATTTCATAAGTAAAATATATGAAGAATCTCAATCTAAAATGCAATGAAAAGGTAAATACCTTCCCTCTGAAGGCATGCAAGTGCAGCTGGAGCACTCATTTCAACAGCAGGTCTTGGTTTGTCCCATCAGGGTGTGTTCAGTAAATGACCAGCAAACATATGATGACCTGGGACATAGTGTATATTTTGACTAGCAGTGAAAGGTAACAGGTCAGACGCTTTCCCTTCACAGCCTCTCAATCTGTTAACAAGTGGTGCACATGCCCAAGGTATCCTTCCGTGCAAAATGAATTTGTAGCTTCCTCAACCCATATTGCATTCTGCCAACTTCCTTTTATTTATTTCCCCATGGGACACAGATTCCTTCATGTCTGCTTTGCATGGCCTTGATTAACACTCCTCCTCAACATTCAACACATTGATCCACCACCCAGAGTCAGCGCTTGCAAAATCAAATTGTATTCTCTTGCCTGGATTGAACATACTGAGGCCAAAGAATTGTTTTCATGGAGTGCGCTCCTTTTTCAAACTTTATCTCTTGTTGTAAACTTCAACCTACTTTAACACAGCAACACTCCCCATTTCACGCTTATACAAGCCAGCTGTTTGCACACCTATGTACATACATGCGGACCACTGCTTAAAGAGGCATGCAGGGGAGAGCCGAATCGCACTCTGACTCACACGAAGTGAGAGGGATCATTTTCTAAGAGCTGGAAATAAACATCTACTGTACACGCGTCAGCTTTAAGAAATACTCACCTTCCTAGTTCCTCTCCAATTTCATAGAAATCATCCACATTTTGTTGCTTGAATACCGCCATGCTGGGTTTCTTCATTGATGTAATTTTATCACCTTGATATTCACCACTCGCGTCTGTCTATCCAGCAATCGTCTTCTTTTTCTCCACAAGTCCAACCCTGTGGATAAAAAAAAGGGGTGTTCCTGTCGATTTCTGACTAAAGTAATGAAAATGTTTACTACATGTGCCAGCTTGCAGCACAGCATTCCATCTGAGAGTTGTACCCACTTTCACCTTCCTGATAAGAAAGCCTAAACACTATAGCTTGATCAGCAAAGGAAATAAAAAGTACACCTAGTCTGTCTTTTGCTAGTTTAAATACTGATTATTGGCTTAAAAATTTAGTAAGTACAACTCACAAAACTGTTCCAAGCTGTGTTTGGTTCTTGTGATTATAAAGGGATTATAAATAAAAAGAAAAGAGCATTTTGGGTAATTAGGGCCGGGTATCTGTTGTGAAACATTTTGTCTGGCAAAAAGGCTGACAGTGGCAACAACATGTTCTTTGTAAATATTAGAGAACAACTATTATTCCTACTATGAATAAGAATGTAAAAAAATAAAATTAACTGTACATTGCAGGATGTATATATAGTTGTATGTACATGCAGCTGTGAAGACACACACACACACACACACACACACACACACACACACACACACACACACAAAAGAAAAAAACTGTTCACACACTAAAAGAAACCCACAAACTTCCCTTCTGCTAAGTTTCATGTCCCACATTACGTGGCTCCACAAACTGACTGTAGAGAGGTCTTACATCTTACCTTCTGTCAGATGCAGAGCTGATGATAACCATCGGTTTCCACGTCTCTTACCGATGGGCTGCTCTCCTCATGGCTGCAGTTCAGTCATAAAACTGCCCCTTTGCCGTCTCTGTTGTTTTCTGTCACTCACGGCAGCACCATCAGGCTTTTGAGTCTGCAGAAGTCCCTCCCCCTGATGGCTCTATTATAAAACTGAAGCATGAGAGAGGCAGGCTATCAATAAAGATGACTGACATGTCTGGTGTTTGGTCTGAGCCAGCATTTAAGGAGCTGAAGATTACTAAAGCAAGCTGTTTTCCTGTTTTGTCATGAACACCTACAGAGGAAACACAACGCACTCAGTCAGCCATTGTTTATTGAATGTGTCCTTTAACTGGTATTACAAAAACATACAGTGTATGCTGATTTCTTTAACATAAGAGCTTTGCACTTTATGCTGATTAACAATTAACAAGATATTGCAGAGATTTACATACAAAATAAAAAAAAAAGTGAAGTGCCCTATAATATTCTGGAGTCACTACACTTGTGCAATATAATGCTGGAAAAAGCAAAAGAAAGGAGGAGAAAAAAGAAACAAACAGAAGAAAAGATGATAGTTTTACATGTAGCTTATTCAATGTATGTTATTCAAAAAATAAAATGACATAAAACATTAAAAATGCATGCAAACTAGCCTAGAACAAGAGGTTGTGTATTGAAATAGAGTAAATCTTGAAATTTACTGTATGAGCCCGCTGACAAAATGAGTGGACCTAAGACAAAAATGAAGTTTTACCTTAAACCTAAAATCTGGATTTCTAGAGAGACCTGCTCTCGGGAGGAAAACAAATCAACTTCAACTTCTACAGGAATTTTTTCATTTACATTTCCATCATCAAAACAACTGTAATTCTGCCATCTGTTTAAAAGATGGTAAGCAAAACGCCTCTGCTGACAATACTTTGGCAGAGAAAAAGTGGTCAATTTTGTAACTAACAAAAATAAAGAATGTTCAGAGTTATAACGAGTTGTAAACAATACACCAGAGAAGCACACAAGAGAAAAGGCCAAGTGAGAAAAACACACTCGTCCCCCTGTTGTAGATTTGCATTCAAACAACAGTTTAACACTGTTGATTAACCAAATCTGAACATGGTTTCTTTGTGTGTGTACAATATTTTTCCTTCAAGTTTGGTGAACTGTAAGAATTATAAAACAGGTGTCACAGAGGATATGGTCACACTGCCAGAGAGTAAACTGTCATGTGCAAGTACCTGGATGTGGAAGAGAGAAAGATGTTGCTCCACATGTAAAGCAATCTCCTGAAATACTTCCCCCATAGATTACAAATCATATCTCCATTTTCACACAGCAACCATGCTGACAGACTGACTGTACAGCCATTTCATCCAGAGCTCAAATACAGTATGCTAAACAGTACCTGTGAGCCAGCGTAGACACTGGGTAGACAAATGTTACACTGCCACACTGAGGACAATGGATGCAAATACATCAGCAGTTTAAGATCGGGCTCAGAAATCCCAGCATTAAACATGTGCTTTATATTTTGCAAATGAGGTTGTAGTCAGGGGAAACTGAATCCATTAAACATTTTATAACACCCTAATCTTTGGGAACAAGCGACAACAAGACAGCAAAACTCACCAATATTACTTCACCACCATTAGTGTGATGGCTTAATAGGTGCATCTCTTGTTATTTGATCTGGATCCAGCGATAGAGACAGAAGGCATTCTCAAAATGTTCCACGTACTTTCTAAGTTATAATACAAGGGAAGATTTTGTTTTCGAACCACAGTTTGATCGCAAATCTTTGTGTGTGTGCTTTTCAACCACATACACCCTGGAATGAGACGTACATTGCCTAGTGATTAGAAGGCTCTAAGACTTCAAATTTAAGTTTCAGCATAATATGAATTTCAGCAAACGTGATCCAAGGTCATCAACAGACACAGGGATCGAACACAAAAGATGTGTTGTTGAGTGGCAATGTAGAATTTTTTTACAAGACAATTATAAACAATTATAAGACATTTAGGAAAGGATCTGGGGTCAGAGAAAGTACAAAAAAAACGAATCACAATGAAAACAAGTGAAAAAAAAAAAATTACAATCATTCCTTCAACAGGCATAAAATCAACAACTATTAAAAGATCACAGCCATGTTTTGAAAAATACTGATTCGGACTGCAAGTCTTGAGCTTGGCACTGGAGGGGGAAGAGACTTGATACAAGCGTACTGTTTTGGCCATCACATAAACACAGAAGCATACGTCAAATAAAGCAGTTACAAAAAAAAAAAAAAAAAAATATGGAAGGAATAATGATAAAAGCCCATTCGGCCTGTAATGTTTTGATCCTTTGATGCGATTTCACTCGAAATTTGTATAAAGTTGATTGTTCCAGCTTTGATGCAGAGACCAACTCCAACAATTCTCAAGGAAATAAATCCCTTTACAACTGCAACATTTCTTTGTCTTCAGACTCTTCAGACTTGAGGCACATGGTCTGGAGAGGTGCTTAAGCTTAAGGTCAATTATCCTCCTCATCATCGCTGACGAAGCTCCGTCCATCCTGACTCGTCTCCCTCTCCCTCAGGAAGGTCTGTCTGATCGCCTCCAGCTCGGTCAGCTCTAGGCGGACTTTCTCCAGGTGGAAGGAGCGGCGGTTCTGGATTAGCTTCATGGGGAACGGGTTCATGTCCCCGAAAGCGATGCTCATCAGCTTCCTGGAAAAAAATAACAAAAACAGAAGAGAAAAAAAAGACACAGTCCTGTCAGACTGGGATGGTGTTCTGTTGTTCTGCGTGCCCTGCGCTGTGCAGATATACTGAATTATATACCCTGTGGTCCCTGTTTCCTGTATTTGTTTTAGGTTACTATGACTATTCCTTACCAATGTCTCCTGGAGTCATTTTTGTCCAGCTATTATGATTGGTGATCCTGACCTACTGTTCTGATGTAAGAATGAGAATCACTGATTAGCTTTAATGCTTGTTGAAGTGCCTGCAGATGCAAAACTCATAAATGAAGTGTTTGTTTGTATACACCAGCCAGAAATTATCAGCTTATCTAACTCCCCACAGACACACTGCCCTCAGCAACGTCACGCTTATACGCATGGCCGCGAACACCAAAACAAAGTGCAGCTACTGTACCTTGAATCCAGGATTGTGCTTGTGAAGTATCGAAGATATTTGAAGATGGCTGTGGAATCCTGCAACTTCAAAAACTCCTCCTCTTTGTACTTGAAGAGAGCGAGGGCGAAGCGAAATATGATCTATGGAGGGAAATGATCAAAACATTGAAATTCACCGCATGACCTTCCCTGTGTGAACCATATAGCATTACAGATCATCATCTTTGACATGCACAGCCCATTTAGAAGACTGAAAAAGGCAGTAACCTTTGGAGGATTGTCTGAAGGCAACAATATTTCTTCTGAACACACAATACAGTACATTCCTGACTGTCATGTTATGGAGCAAAACCTATTGATTTACTGAGTTTACAGCTGATACTACAGTTGACAGACCTCTAAATAGGGTCTAAAACATTGAAGTGGCTATAATCAGTATATTTATTACCAACAGGCAATCACGTTTACTTAAATGGGAAAGGGGTCGCTCCTAGACAGCATTAGCACCAAACTCTGCAATTCCCCTCAGCTCTAGAGAGCTTTGTAGCATCTTTTCACTCATTGTTTTGGTCCTATGGCCGGCGACCCTGGTGAACATAGTGGAGCATTTAGCAGCTAAAGAGCCAGATGTTTCCCTCAGGAGTTGGTGGAGACCAAAAACCAAAGTAAGAGAGAGAAAACTGGAATTCCATTCATCGGGTTGACAAAAAACATGACTCCAAATGAATGCTAATGTTGCCCGTGTCACCTGGATCTGTGAATAGCAAACTGTTTGCGAACAAGTTTGCCTAACAACTTAAAAAGGTGATAACAATACACAGTATGTCGGTGCTGTGTCCACCGTTTGGTTCTGCTACCACCAAGTGGCCAAAAAGAAGTTGGTGCAGGTTTAATGCTGCATTGACTTTTTTTTTAGAAACACAGGGGCAGAACTATAATCTAAAAACCACAGTGCTAATATATTGTTGCTCAAAAGTTGTTTTGGCTAACATGCTAGCAAATAATTGGCTATTTACACTTTCAGTAGACAAATAGCAATATTAGCATTCATTTGGAGTCTTGTTTGTGTCTTTTGGTGCTGTTCCAATAGTGTGCAGTTTGATTTTCACAGCTTTTTTTGCTGAAAACAGCTGCCTGCCACTGCCGGAAATAAGATCAATGAGAGCACAACCTGTAGACCATAAAACCAAAACAAAGAGCTAAAACGGACTAAAAAGCTCTGTGGCTGTAGAACTGGGTGATAATTTCATGTGGGTTCATCATTACGAGTGACCATCTTTCAATTACACATGGACATTTGATCCATTGTTAAACAGAACACAATAGATTGTGGAGCTTTAACTTTGCACAGCCATACCTCCACCTCGTCAGGCTCACAGAGGTCTTGAGGTATTCAAACACAAATGCAGGTTAGATAAGGTTGGAGACAGTGCATTAATATGACAAATCACTAAATATGGACTTGTGGGAACTTGTTTGCATTCAAACAGAAAACTTATCAGACATAAGTTATAATGGCTACATTATAACTTTAAAAAGATACCTTATCTCATTCACAACTCTGTGAGCATGTTCGGACAGAAATCGGAATTCTATCTGAGATTAAAGGATCACAATTTCACTTTCTCCTCTGCCTCTTACCTTTGGACCTTCATAAAGAAAGGCATCCCAGATCTTGAAGAGGATGTCGCTCACCACACTGTCCACAAACACCACCAGGAACCAGTTGAAGGTGATGAGGGAGAAGTCCACCTTGTACTGCTCAAAGTGGGCATGAAGCCGGGGCAGCTTCTCGCTCATCAGGTCCTTGAACACACGCTGGTCAACCTGCATAGAAATAAACAAGATATCTTTGTATGTTTTTTTTGTTTTTACTGCTTACAGCGACCTTCTCTTTTACAGCGAAAACCTGAGGAAAAATCCAGGAGAGAGAAATATGGCAAACAGTGCTGATCACTGCACTGCATTCCTGTTCTGATAAGTCATGAGCAGCAAGCTCAAGTCACGTGAATATTACATCAATGGCACCAAAGAAACCTCACTAAACTCTGAGCTTGTTTACCTGTGAGCCAAGCAGAGTCTTGGTATAATAGTCTCTTGGCATGAAGACTTCCACAATGGCTATAAGGCTCCAGAAGGCGTCCTCTTGATCCAGATAGAGCAAGGCAATGGCGGCCAGCCTGAAGGAATGGCATGCAATAAAAATGAATGGTTACAAGGCATCAAAGGAGAGACGGAGAAGGAGAGGAACTAGATACCCTCCAGTACCTGTTTAGTCCCTGACAGTAGCCGATATCTGGATTCCTCCAGGAGAAAGCCATCAGGACGTTCCTGAGTTTCTGGATGCCGCCTGCACTTGGGGAGGCATAGTGCTTGTTGTTTGGCAAAGTACGCAGCAAATCCAGCTCGATCTGTTTCGAGGCTGGGTTGGGCTTCTCCCGGGCTACATTTAGTAAGGTCTCATAATAGTCTGGTGCCAAGTGGTCCCGAAACTTCTTGACATGGAAGGAGACACACCAGCGCCACACCTGCGACCGGTGCTCGTGGGGAACACCACTGCGAATCAGGGCTTTGAGCTCAGGGGAGCGCACAAGGTCTCTGTTCATGGTGCTGGCCAGATAGTTCTCCCACTTTACTCCAACGGACACCTCCTGATTTGTCATGGACAGGGACTTGAGCTCCAAGGCTCGCACCTTTGCAATCAGCTTCTCCTCCTCTTCCTCTTCCTCGGGCACCGTCTTGAAGCCATACACGTCATACTCACTGACGTTACACCAAACCCGAGAGAAAATGTAGAGAAATTATCATCAATCAGCGATGTTCAATTAATTGCAAAGGTTCTTAAAATTTCAGTGGGGTGGGGGTAACCCGCATTTTGTCATCCTGCCTTCAGTTCTATATCACGTAGGGATGTCCTTTATTTCTAACAATACATTTTGATTAGCTCCAAATGGACGTGCCTGAGCTTGCACAGAAGTCAGAGCTATTGCATAATCATATTTACCTCTAATGTTTCAGACAATGGAATTTTTTGGCTACTCCACAGTGTAGCTGAGCTTGAAATTCCTCATTCTTACATGATGTGATGTTACAGTCATTAAGCCATTTATCCCTTCACATCTCGTACAAATGAAAAAATGCTCTTACAGCTTCACAATATTTAAGCTGAAGTAATTGAAATTTAAAGGGAAAATCTAAAATGTTTTGTGCTCCCATTTTTTATTTTTATATTTTCCCAACATCAGTTCAGTTATAAAATATAACCTACACTATAATACAGACAAAACACACAAGCATCTGTTCACAAGGCTTTTCGCACATACCTGACAGTGTTTGGTTTGAAGATGGGGTGCTCATGCTGGTCAGGGCCCTCTGCCTGCAGTGCATCCTCTAATAATCGGGAAATGACCTCGCGGGCAGGGCTCTGCTCTGAGGACGAACAAACTGGGGTCTTCACTTCTTGAAGCAGCACCAGATACTTACTCTCCACCTGACACAACTTGGCCTCCAGGGCCGTACACTGCAGCGAAGAAAAAAAAGTAGCAGGTTACAAAAAGGTTTCAGCTTGTTATTCATTTTTCCTGTTTGGCATCTTAGGTCTAGGGGGCACCAGCTGAGGTCAATACTTGACTACCCTTAGAAGTTACTCAGACTTCCTGTTTCTATTGCACCATTGACCACCAAAGACAAAAGAGTACCTTTGCTTCTAAAGCCTTTTCTCTACTCTCTGCGTTTCTGCGTAATACTGTCAGCTCTAGGATCTCTTTGTTCAGGAACTTGTTCTGGGACTTGTAGCCTTGAAGACTGTCCTGAAAGTGGAAAAAAACACACAGTATGAACCACAGCATAAACGAACCATGAAAAAACAAAAACAAAAAAAACAATCACTGATATTAAAATGAAGCTAAAGAAATTCGCAATTGTTTTCTACTGCACCTTGAGGATGTCCAGCTCCTGCTGCTCTTTGCAGGGAGGTAGTGAACTGGCGTTGTTTGGATTTCCACTGTGCTCGGAGCTCTGCTGCGACAGCTTTATGATGACTTCATCCTTAGCCTGGATGGTCTCCATCAGCATTCCCAGCTGGTCATTAATCTCCCCCACTTTAATCTTCAGGCCCTTCAGCTCCTGTTGCAGGCTGTCCTTCTCCAAGGCGAGACGCTCCATGTGGCCACACAGGGACTGGATCTGTCCATCTCTTTCTTGAAGCAGGATCTCAAGCTGGGTGATTTCTTCTTGGGTTACTACCGAAGCCGGGGTCTGGTCTGAGGCTGCAGATGACTCTGGAGTCGGGGCTGGACGGTGCACTTTCGGCCTATCACACTGAGACGTCCTCAGAGTCTGCTGCAGAAGTCTCACCAGCTCCTGCGGGATGAAGAGAATTTGTTTGGTCGCCACATCAACTTGCAGGATCATGTCTTAAAATGAAGCTGCCTGGTTCACAGAATACATGTTTTTGTTGAATGGAATGATTTTTTTCCATGTGGGGTTAGTTCATTAATTAAAAAGGACAGCTGTATATTCTGTTTGCTGACTTGTTACTTGTTTAATTGTTGATCATATTTACTATGGACTAAATTCTAATTACATTTCATCATTTTTTAGCCTTAACACGGCTGGGTACACAGACATAACAAGCTTAGTAAGTATTGAGAATGTGTAAGTAATCAACTTGTGTACGTATGTGTAAAGTCATACAATATAATCTTTGACTAACAACCACAGACTAGTATAATTTTACAGTTTTTACAATATTTAA
Source organism: Xiphias gladius (assembly GCF_016859285.1). NCBI lineage: Eukaryota > Metazoa > Chordata > Actinopteri > Istiophoriformes > Xiphiidae > Xiphias > Xiphias gladius. The sequence goes on along the minus strand of NC_053407.1, from coordinate 18,116,198 downwards.
GAAAAAAGCTTCACCAAAATTTCCCAGCCTGTTACTGTACCTCAACTTCAATACTTACTACATAAAGAAATTAATCTAAAAAGATGTACTGGTAAAACTTAAGTTTGTCCTACTAACAAACATCTGTGACGGTGTGCCCTTGTTAGGGTTTCCCAATGTGTTTTATAGTGGAGGTCGGCCACATCAGATGGAACAAAAACCACTTCCACTAACCCTGAAAAACACTTAATGAAACTAACGCCTAAGCAAAAAAAAAAAAGCATAGACACTATGTCACACAGCAAAAGGTGTAATATTTAGTGGGGCTTTTGTTAGGCCATCATTTACTAACTATACTGATCCTGAGATGCACGAGGTTCTGGAGGCCACGGTCATGCTGACATGAGCAACTTGGAACATTTAGCCACCGCTATGCACACATAACCCGCCTCATTCAGCTCAATAACAAAAGTGTGCCACAGCCACGTACATCATTAAAAATGCTGCACTGAGAAAATGTGGCAAATATGCTGATACTCGACTCACACAAAAACGCCCACATGCATGTGGTCACAGAGATGCAGACACAATAACTGTGACATCCAACATACGGTTTTCATTGGCAACTATTGGTCGAAAATGCTGAAACTGTCCACAGCGAGGTCTGTGGATTAAAATGAATGACACCGACATTGTTTCTTTCGAGAAGCATTGCCGTTTTGCAAACACCACGGGAACCATAAACAAGGGACATTATTATCTTTCTATGCAATGTGGTTGAACCTACCCTTTAATATGACTAATGTGACTAACAGAATCAGTCTTGGCCAAAATATGATTAAATCAGGAGTATTAACAATATAATGTCAGCTGCGGTCCACTTGACCTGAACAATGACAGAATATTTCCAGCGACAGTTACACAGACACAACCAGCTGAATCAGTTCCTCGGAGTTTACTCAGTGGATTCCCACTAAAGCTGGAACTGACACCTAACAGATTCACAGTGGAGGCACACACACACAAATGATTTATTCGTCTGGCTCGCATTGAGCTATTGTGACCAATCTGCTAGTCTCAAAACACTAAAACAAGAACAGAGATTAAGGGGCAGGGAACGGCACAGCTGTGACTGTTAGGAGAACTACTGTTCTCTTATTTCTTGCTCAAGCATGACTAAACATTTGCTGTCTTCCTGTATTAGCGAGAGCATCGGAATTACACAAAAAGCTCCCAGGCAGACACCACATCCTCAGGCTTGTGCTAAATTCACCGAAACGATAGTTAAAGGTAATGACAATTCCACTAATGGGAATAATTCACACATTATGAAATAAATCCTTGTGTTTTACAGTTAAAAATGTAAAATATATCACTGTGAAAGCCAGTAAGTCTGTGCTACATTCATTTGGAGATATTACAATTACTGTAAACAAGTCCACGGGTAAGATGACTAACAGAGTGGTTGGATAGGAGAGCTTTAAAGCACCAAACAGGAAAAATGCTGCTCTTGGACATGTGATGGAGAGTCTTTAGCCATGGCAAATGGCATAATGAAAGACAAGGGGGAGGGGAAAATGAATTCCCCATTTGTTGATGAAGACAAATGCACATGGAACAATGCCAGGGAGAGGGTGAAAAATACTGAAGTTGTTACAGTAAGAATACGCCTGGCTTGAGATAGGTTGATCTAATTCACTCGTAATAACAATAACAAGGTGTAACAATTAAATGAAAAAAACTGAGTCTACAGCCATGCTAGCAGCTCTGTGAGGCTGTACTTAGGTACAGTAACGCTTTGAGCTAAATGCTAACATCAGCATGGTAGCATGTTCATCATCTTAGTTTAGCGTATTAGCATGCGTACAGCTGGGCTGATGGGAATGTGTTTAGTTTTGTGGGTATGTGCGTCATAAACCAAAGTGGATACACTGAAATTTCGACCTGATAATGGAGATAAAAGAAAAGTTAAAGGACCCCCATAGTGATTTTTCTTCATCCTGGGGGGGGGGGCATGACTGTGTGTATAAACCCTTGCAATAGTTGAGATAACTCAGGACCAAAGTCGGCTAAAAAAATGCTACAGGTCCTGGTGGCTCAGTGTATTAGGCACAATGTAACTGCAACATCTTCCCAAGCTCTTTCTGCATGAGACTATAACACTAAAAATGTAAGTTAGAAAAAAAACTACGAATACTACAGTGATAACAAAACCTAAATAATTTTAACCATGCCCCCATACTCGTTCTGACAGCACTCCCCTGGAATGTTATGTGTTCATGTGATCCATATTTGTGTATTACATTCCTTTTAAAATGCTATTACATTGGGTGAAATAATGAGAGTGAGAAAACTGTACCCTCTGACTGGCCAGCTCCTCTCTGAGTTTGGCCTGTTCCTGCTGCATGCGGCTCAATTCTTCCTGCTGGCTCTGGAGGCGAAGCTGCATCTCCAAAGATTTGCTGCCGTTACACTCCATCGGGGAGCTCTCAGCATTGCGTCCAGACCTCCCAGAGCCCACCATGTCTCGAAGCAAAGGCCTCTTAGGCCGCGTCGAGTTGCGCACAAAGTCGAAAGCAAACGTTGATCCAAAGGAATCTGAGGGAGAGAGGAGAATTTCGTCACTTGTTGCCTGTAATGCCCACCTATATTTCTCAACTTTATATTTGGGTAACAGATATTAACAAAAATAAAGGATAAAAGTGACTCCAGAGGCTGGAGAGCAAATGGGTGAGTGAAACGAGACAAAGAAATTTCTTCTCTGGGGAATGTAAGCTGAATATGGGCACAGAACCCCGGCAAGAGAGTGGGTGGCTAAGGCAGCAGGAAGTGGACATACGTCTGTGGGTGTCTGGATGATGTTTCTGTTCAGTGAAGTCCTTCGGTGGGGCATCCACCAGCTCCCACTCCTCCGTGCTGTTGTTATTGGTGTAAAACACACTGCGCCTGCTCTCAGCTCCTCTGCCCTGCCGCAGATATGACATGGAGTTCCTGACAGAACAGAAACCAGACAGGAGGGTGATTAAGACCAAGACTGTGGAGCTTCAGTGTCATGCTGGGCGTTAAGTGACTGCTACTATTTCAAATCTACAGGGATCACGGACAAACAGCAGTGGAGCCTGATGCTCTGCTACTTCGTAAATGGTTACATCAGCACAAAAACTTCCTTTGTTGAGGTACTTATACTATTACCAAGAGGCCAAGGACCACAGAACTGCAACTGTAGAGAAATAAAAAAAATGAGATAACTAAATGGGAAGCTATGAATCTTAATTATGGAGGCATTCTTTAATGCACACAGGGCTTCAAAAGAACAAAACTCTACTTTGTGACAGACTCGTGTTTTGTCACTCTTCTAAATGTGAGATTACTGCAAACGCACGAAATTTGTTTGGTTTGGGCGCGTGCAGCAGAGTGAAGTTCTCGCCAGCCTCACACCTCGTCTACGTGTTTCAGCTGCCCAACTCACGTGCATCAGACTCGCTTCAGTTTTAATCAATGCAGCTTCGTGAAGCTTTACGAGCATGCTGCCCGAAGCATCTTTTAACATCACGCTGCTGCTGTTACAGACACAAAACTGGTACAGGCAGCTGCTCTACCGACCCCCATTTCAGAACAATTTTGAAGTTTTAAGACAAAATTATCTATGAAACAACCACTTGCTGTATGTGATGAATCTCTGGAAACACCCTTTGCCTTATAAAATACGAGAAGCTAAATCATCATAAGACTGGTAGAACAGACTGGTATGGGAGGCATGCAATCGGGAGAAGGCAGCATCGCAGCTTAATTGCTCCAAGATTCCTGTGTACCTTAACAAGTGAACTCCCTTTCCGTCATGGATACAAGGCAAATTCCAGTCCACATGTTGCATTTTCAGCATCTCAGTGTATTGTATCACATGAATAGAAGTGTTGTATGGCCCAGGAGCAGAACTGCTGATGGCTCCATACTAGAGCAACGAGTGAACTATGGACGTAACCATGTTCTCTACTGCAGTCAACGTCAAGAAGCACTGAAGAGGTGTTTTGTTTCCTCAAGACAGCTCTACCTGGGGAACACACTGTTGCAGACAAACTAGCTGCGCCTGTTGAGCAAGGACTCAAAACAAAGACTTGAAAATACACTTCCCTTTTAAAAGCGTATCTTTTTGTAGGGATATAAATGTGCCAGGCTGGAGAAAGCTTTTGTTCGGCCTTACCTGAGTTCTGTACCAAAGTTTTTGAGCGAGAAGTTGAGGGGGTTTGTGGACACAGCAGAGGGTCCTCTGGCTGACTGGATCCCTACCATTCCCCCGCCATCTGTTTCTGTCTCCATGGCAAAGTCGCTGCGGACCTTCTCCATGCTGTCGCTTGGCTTCTCAAAGACGAAGCCATCTGAAATGCAGCACAGAGACAACTAGAATCACATAACAGTTATGCAGCATTACTCATATCACTACTACTCTTTTGTAATACCATGGACATTTCAATTGTTTGTTGAGAAAAAGAGACTGTAGCGACCCTGAATGGATTACAAAATCAAGTGAAGCAATATTTTGAGTTACCCAGCATGCTACAGCAGGATGGATGCCTGTGAGTTCATGAGCAGCTCTCTAACCATCAGAAAATATAGTACGTAGCATTTCTAAGCCCAGCATTGCTAAATATAAATTTTCCTCTTTGTATGAAACTGGCTGGGAAAGTGTGGGAACATTTTATAAAGGGGCCGAGCAGCTCAACAATGATGCTGTCACCGGGGAGAGGGAGAGGAAACTGGCAGCCACACACACACACACAGACACACACACACACACACACACACACACACACACACACACACACACACACACACACACACACACACACACACACACACGACAATGCTTTTTGAATTGGTGTATTCAGAAAAGGAAACAAATCCCTTTATCCTCTCTAAATTTCTGCATTTTGAAGGTAGATACACTGAGAACATTTTGAAAAAGAAAAAAAAAAAACATTAGTTTTGTATTTGATGACAGGAAAAGGAACAGACATACACAGTTCTTTTCAGTCAGCATGAACATAATAACAACAAAAGAATAATCTAACTATTAAGTGAAATCCACCTGTTTGACTTCAAAATGGTCACGAGTGAACACCCAGGATGTGAAAAGTTTGCACAAGCATCGTGACGATCATTAGAGCGATTGATACATATGCCGACCGATAGTGAGACGCACTAGTTGGATCATGAGTAAGCAGATGTGAACTTCTTTTCTTTTGGCCCTGAATGATTTCTCATTTAATCAGTGTTTGATGTAACCACTCCTACATACTCCCTCCATAGAAACTTGGGAACCTGGCGACAAAATAACTAGACTTGTGTTTGCAACACTTGTGTCAACATAAACCAATCATATACAGGTGTTTACTTTGAGCCGGTGCCTGGATGTTATGAAACAGAGCAGTGAAAATGAGTGTCCACACTGTACATTCACACCGTGTGTACGTGTATGTGTGTGCGTACGTGTTGGTGTGTATGTGTGTGTAACCTGCCTACCATTGTCCTTGCCTACGAGGCCAGTAGGAGGGTAGGCCAGGGTCGGGGAGCTCCAGCTGTCTCTCTGGCCGGAGCCTCGCGTGTTGCTGTACTCCCACCGTTTCTGCTGCAACTGCTGGAGCCAGTAATGCATCACCTGCCTGCTGGGGGCCTTGAAATACAAACACAATAGGAAACATGCGCGCACACATTAACATAAACAAAGTTACTCACTCGCATGGATAAAAAAGGTAAACATTCAACAGTTTCAGTGATCACGGTAAGCGCTGACACAGGTCGTATTTTAAAGATCAAAGGTTAAATGACAACTCAAAAATCAATGTTAACGGAAAGACACCTTGGCTGGGGACATGATAACAGCTGCGGAGTCAAATAAAGCACTTTAAATAGCCAGTTGCAATAAGGATCTGTCATGTGAATGAGCACAGACACTGGTTTCGGTCTCAGTTCCAGCCTCGGGCCTCTGCAAGCTGTCGGGTATTAACCATTCACACCATCTGCTGAAAAAACGCTGCCAACTGTGGTGGGCAGCCGGGCTGAGTGAAAACCAGACACACCTGCTTTGGCACTGACCCCGTCGCAGTCATATGACAGCAGACAAGACCATCACATGAGATGCTGTGACCCTTTACAAAGCAGAGGTGTCATTTTGGGGGGAGGGGGGGGTTTGGGTGAGATCATGTGCATTTAAATCAGTCTAAAAATACTTCTGAATGTAAACAGTGGGCTGACTGTGTGTTTCGGCTGAGTAATGTGCTGACTAAGCTCTGGTCTGGAAAAACGTGAGCCACATGTATGAGTGATTTATTTATTTGTTTATTTCTTTTGGAAACCCGCTTTTCTTCCGGGTGATTGAACATTTGACAGATCGCATCCCTGCCAGCAGAGGTATTCGCTTGTGCGACTCAAGGCAGCGCTCAGAATAAATCTGGTAGGTTAGAATGGGTGTGTCTGCCTCTCCACAATGAGAAAAGGAAGTGACACATGACAGCAAGACAGACCGGCCGCTGGGAAAACAGTCACACACATGCTGAAAAGTTTCTACCTTCAGGAGAAACTCCTTCCCGGCCGTGCGGATCTCGAACTGACCCTCCTCCCCCTCCACATCGTAGCAGAAGCACGCATCGCTTATTTCGATGTGCCCGAGCGGCAAGGCGTCTTGGGGAGTCTTGAAGTAATACAAATAACATTTCCTCGGATCATACACAAACCACCTCGGCTTGTAACCCCTCAGGGGCCCCTTGCCGGACAGTTTGTTCAAGTAGCCGCACAGCTTGGAGGCCTGCTCCTTCGCGCCCTCGACGTCGGCCGCATCCACGGACTTGGAGGCCACGATCCGCGGAGCCGTGCAGGAGTCTGCTTCGCTGCCATCCTCCTCTTCGTGCATCTTCCCTCGAACTTTCTTCTTCGCGCAGTGCAGCGGATGCCCACTGCCGTTTCCATCCGCATGACTGCCTGCCTCCTGGACAGGGGGAGCACGGGAGATGTAGTTTACTTCGAAGGTGACGTGTACGTGTGTGTGTGTGTGTGTGTCTGTGTGTGTGGTTGTGTGTGTGTGGGCGCGCGAGGCAGGAGCACCGCTGGGTGGTGGTGTTTGACAAGGAGGAGCCGCACGAGGCACTCCGGCCTGAGGGATAATGATGCGACAAATCCTGCTACAAATGGAGAAATACTCAAATGGTTTTGTTTTTTAGAAACAAACCACACTGGAAGATAAACAGTTACAAGCTGAAGTAGGAGGCCAAGGAAAAAAATGGTTCCAAATAGAGTGCTAAATTGAATATTATTATTATTAATTTTGGTGTGTACCATGTAAATATTCAATCAATAATCAACAGCCGCAAAATCAGAAACACAAAATCAAATTTAAAAAAATTCCTAAAATTGTCAGGTGAACATGGCTGGATTAATCTTTGAAAGGGCCCTCGGGCAAAAACTAGCTCTTGGGCCCCTGTTGAAACCCCACCTATATCAGTGTGTTTATAATCTGTCACATCCAACTTTCCATTAAGTTCAGTGCCCACAGCAGTCTTCACATGTCAGCTGCCCAATAAATGCCCAAAAATAAATGACACCAAAAAAAGCCTTGCATTTAAAATTTGACTTATGAATTATTATGTGAATTATTATGTGCACAGGACAACCAGTTGTCCTGTGCTCAAAAAAAAATTACGAACTACTAACGCACAGAAAACCCGGGGAGCTTTCCGTGCGTTAGCTAGTTCATGGTCATTTGATTAAATACAACATTATTTAGGAATCTGCACCATCTGAGGACTATATAAACCAACAGGAGAAGATAATGCTGAAGGACTCATCTTGGTTGACATTGTACTCCAGTGGTACTAATTGGAAGCTAATCAAAACACCAAAATCAACTGACTTGTAGGGAACCTGGCACTTCTACGGCCCCTGGGGCTCAGAGGCCTAGGCGCAGTTGCCCGCTCTGCCCATGTTAGTCCAGCATGGCAGCAATACTTTATTAGTTTTATTGCACACTGAATGTGATTAAGTCTCAGTCAGCACAGTAACCTTTAACTATACAGCCATAGATAAATGAAATAAAGTGAAAAGTATGATAGTGGGTGTTCTGGTAGCCTTGTGGTTAAGACACCTACCATATAACCACAACATCCCTGCTTTGTTGCATGTCACGCTCCTCTCTTTCCCCATGTTTCCTGGCTGTACCGTACCTATACTGTCAATTTATGCAATAAAAGCAAAAATGCAGAAAAAATAGATAAATAGATAAAATCTTTATATCTAGAAAAATTAGTCACAGTACGCACAGTATTTAAGTGAATGCAATTAGTTACTTTCCACTCTTTCTGGTCTTTGTATGACCCACACATCAATAAATCAATCTAGTCGACAGCCGTTTTATGTCCAGTGTATAATCTGTGATGTGGACATGTGCTTCGCTACGTTATTCACATCGTGACACGTACATTAAAGCCGAGACGAAGGAACAGAGGTCTGTGACAGACCAGATTTGAGCCTGTTGGAACATCTCATGCTGGGCCCCGTGCTCGTACTGAAGAGCTGTTTGAGATGCTGTAGGTTGAGTGATGGTTGCAGACCTGAACATGTTAAAACATGACTTATGTGGGTCCCGGAGAGTAAACAGTAGATGGTTGGTCTTACGCTTGGAATGACACCTATTATTTTTTCCACTGGAAACATAGTAGGTGTGATAAATCAACCAACTGTTTTAACCATGTAAGGTCTTTAAATTCAAGTTGCATTGTTATCTTTGTGGGATTTACCTAATTAGGTTGTTTGTGGGGATGCTTATTTTAGCCAGGGGTTTGAAGGAAAGTGTTTGCAAAAGTGATATGGTTCTGTTGTAATGACATTATAAAGGCATCAACTGACTCGTGACCTTTCAAAGACCCACACCCCCCTCATGGGTATGTCGCCACAAAACTGAAAAAAGATCTCGAAGAGCTTTTAGCCTGGTAACTGTCTGATAAGTCTAATCTGCTTCGTTTTTTTATTTTATTTTTAAATATCAGTTCACCTTACAGCTACGGTAGAAAAAAAATGCATTTCTGTGTTGTTCACGCACTGTTAACAATTCACTAAGTAACATACACAGTAACATACTATACACACAATGTAATATATTCTTTACAAACACAGAATCAGAGATAACATTTGACCCCAAACCACACCCACAGAGGAGCACACGCTGATTCACAAAGACATTTAAAACTGACAGACAGCACGGTTAAGATGATGTTGAAATTCTAGGTGATGGTACTGTAGCAACACTTAGTCACACATGGAACATCAGTACTATATGCACTTACAGGGTAAACGCTGGCTGGGTAGATGGATAATGAGCCTACAATTTCAGTGTCAACATTGGGGAGTGCTGGATTCCAGTGTCATCCTGCTCAGTATGACACAGACGGTTTCTGGTTATTGTCTCTCCCCCACAGGGAGTTCCTACTGCTCACCACCGACCCAAAACCGATGGAGGAGATGGGTTAGCCATTATTCATGACAACCTCAGAAACAGGGCTGGGAAATATCTGATTTTATTGGGGTTTTGTTTACGCCCTGCAGAATCTCTGCGAGTCTTCCCAAATATTTCCATTCTTTCATATATTTGCTCCTGCCTTATCGACTATGATCAGAATTTATTGCAAACCAAGGTCAGAAAACACAAAGGATCAACTGCTGACGTAACTTAGCTCCCATTACTACAGTAATCAGACAGTGTGGGTAAAACATCTCCTCCTGCAAACCAATGCACTCGTGTGCGCACAGACCACAGTTTCTGTACAGCTTACTTTCCGTTTCTCTTCAGGAAGTTCTTGTTTTGTTCGGCAGCCGTTAGACGTCTTTTTCATGTAAATGAGATGTATGAACTCTGCTGTGCCATTGACAAGCACCGCTGCTTTCCAGGCTGGTGGAAAAAATTGTGTAATTCTAAATGTCATCTGTCTATATCTCCCATGTAGGGTCGTACTCCCTCAGAGCACCTTTGGTGGGTGATAAGAGACTGATGAGAAGTTGAGAGAAGCATTTCAATGTTTGCTGAAATGACACCAGGTTCAAACCATGCACTGTTAATCTCAAGGAAAGGTATGTACTCCATCTGAAACTTTTAATTACAGTATCTGTCTTACTGACTTAGTATCTGACTTATATTTAAACGAGAAAGAATCAAGAGAGTCCATTTTTATTCTTTTTATAGGGTCTGAAAGGACTAGGTGCGCACCGTACGGACAACAGAAACCCGGATCAGAAAAGATCTTTTCAGGCTCAAGGACAAAGGATCAGACACATCCAAAATCACCCTCCTTTAGGAACTGTCTGAAGTTTTTCTTCAAGGTAAGAACTACTTCCAGATCTCATCAGTACTGGTCTCATTTTCTGCTTTAATGACTTATTTATTATCTCTTATCTCGATGCTAAGTAAAGTAACAGTTTGCCTATCATCAGCGTGACATTACAGCAGATGAGGTCGATGTAATTAAAAGTCTTGTTGAATGAAAAGGGAAAACTGTGTTATTTTTATAGTCAGAATGGACTTTGGAGCTTGTTGATTCTGAACAGGTTTCGTGGACCATATTAAATTTAATAATTGTTATATTGTGATTAAATGGTTAATATATATTGTAACTTAAGGCGCGCACATGAGTGACAGAGACTGGAGTATCCAGCTTTTTCCTGAAGGACCAACTTTTCACTTAAACGATGAGAACATCAAACTGCTTTTAGTCCCTGGTTGAAACCTCCTGGAAAAAAAGCAAATTAGCTACAGCTTCACTGCATATGTCGATAAAAAGAATAATGGTTGTCTTCACTGTATGTCCGTGTGGCTTTGATTAGGACCAAGCAAGGATGGACCAAAGAGAACCACGGAGCGATTCTCATGCTGAACTCACTGAGGGAAGACTCAGGGAACTGGCATCGAAGTGGTTCATAGAGACTCAAGTGCCACTCATCATCCACAACGGCTTCTTCCCCACTTGGTTCCTGGGCTTCATCACCAGAAAGTAAGTCTTCTTTGAGGAAACAATTTGAAATATTACACTACTCAAGAATTAACTTTCACACAACCTACCTGATGTTTTTTGATGAAGGGGGTGTTTTTATTTGTTTTTTATTTACTTGTCACAATGTAAAAAAAAAAAAAAAGAAATACATCAGATGAATTGATATTTGGAAGCAGACATTTAGGACAGTTCTGTTTAGTGCTGAGACCAATGGTAAAGATGGTTGTTTGACACAAGAATTTACAGCTAGCGGCAGATTCAAGAAACCTTTTCTCTAATGGAAATCAGTCCACTTGGTAACACACCCACTCTGACCTACTGCCCTTTCCTCTGGAGACACCTACATAAAGAGCACAAGGGACAGTTATGTCAGAACCTGAGTGTTGTTAATGAAAGGTTTATGGAAAGGACATGTAACAAAATGGATTTTCCTTTGATGCAACTTAATTTCCAAGGTGAATTACGTGATCCGTCTTTTAAAAAAAAAAAAAAATCCACCTCTCTGCTCCTCGAAAACTTGTGCCAAATGAGGTTTTGGGAAACACTTATTAAAGATTGGGTTTTAAAGCTCTTCTTGGTCTATTTACAGGGATGCTGAAGAAATACTCAGAGAAAAGGAGCTGGGCTGTTTCCTGGTTCGTCTCAGCGATAAGGCCATCGGGTACATACTGTCCTATAAGTGAGTTTAGTCCAAACAAGCTGTACTGTGCTGATCGTACATTATCTTCAGTAATCAATATTGTTTTAAAGCATAAATGTGATCAATAATGTGAAGATCCCATGATTTGTGTCAAATCTGCTGTAATTGTATTTCTAAGACTGCTTCTAAGCTATTCATCGGCAGCTCACGGTATTGAACATTCAAGCTCCAAAAGTCACATACGTGACATTTCAGTGATTCATTCAGTCTCACACAGAATGAAACATCATACTGTTTTCATCTTGTCTTAACCGCAGTTCTTACTTTAGTAGTTTTAACCAAACTCCAATTCAAATTTTTATAATTTATCGGCCAATGGAATCCACGTTTTTCTTTCTTAGATGTTTAAAAAATGAGCATTAGTTTTGAGATTTTTGGACTCGCTCTATAGCTAACACAACAACTACGTGGTGTGGAGAGTCAGGGCTTTAACAAACATTAATTTTTCCCCCCTTGTTGCAGAGGCAGGGATCGGTGTCGACACTTTGTGATAAACCAAAGTGAAAAAGGGCAGTTTGTAGTCTGTGGAGACAGCGAGGGACATAACACAGTACCTGATCTAATAGAATACTACAAGAAAAGCCCCATTGAGCCATTTGGAGAGTACCTGACGTCTTCGTGTTTTGAGGTGACACAAAACTCCCTTTTAAGTCACTTTCTTTAAGTAACATTTATCGAGTATGAGGGTCTGAACTGTGTTTTTGTTGTTGTTGTTTTTGCATTCATTCAGGTAATGAACGAAGAGCTTTATGATACCATCCAGATCAACCCTAAAGAAAAACCTTTGTCTACTCACAGAGCTGTTAAGAATGTACAAAAACAACAGACTAACCTGGCCTTAGAGCAGCCACCTACACGGCCACCAAAGAACAACAGGACACTAGAGGTGAGTACAGTTAATATATTTCAGACACTTGATCCAAGTAATGTTTTAAAATGAATGGGGATTTTTCTCCATGCAGACTTTAACAATATGGCTTCTTATGTTAAACAGGAAGTACCTCCTTTGCCTCATAGGAACAGGCACTTGGACGGTTGCCACCTGAATGACCAGGACAGAATTTTGTATGCTCAGCTCATGAAGCAGTCACCCAAGGAGTTACCAAGATTCCAACACATCTTTCAGGGCCATTTACCTGGAGATAATCCGGGGAGGGCTGAGAGATCTACTGCACAGGATCAGAACGTCATTCGGTGTAGTCCTGAATCAGGACAACCCTATATTTACTCTGAGCTTAGTCTGCTGGAGAACAGCAAAAGCAGGTCTCTATCGCTCCTGGAAAATGGCTTGGAGGGGGAGCACTATTACAGGCCGAGTGCACGCCCACAAACACCACTGAGACTCTCCCCCAAGCCCATCAGACAAGCCACTGGCTGGATCCCACGGTCAGAGAAGACAGACTCGCGCAGTGCACCAAGCAGTCTTGATCGCATGAATGACAGTGCTGTCTATCACCTGGCTGGCAAGTCTGGGAGCCCACGCGTGGCTTCGTCTGAGACTAGCTCACTGACATTTGAGCAACATAGTGATTCAGTGTACACTGAGGTCCCCAATGAACGCTTCTCTCCATACAATACATATGAGCTGATTCCTGGGCACGAGGATGCAGCTGATCTTAAAACCAACAGCAACACTTACGAGCCTCTGGAGGACTTCAGACCCAAGGCCTTAAAGGTTAGTAATGTATCCAAAATGCTTTCATTTAAATACTTCATTTTTCAAAAGTTGTACTTAATGTTCATCATACTGAACTTATTTACCTCCTGCAGAATGACAAATGGAAATGGCTCTTCCCTGAGGTCAAGAGGAAATGGTGAAGAGGTTAACTTACCACTTACTGAAGGAAATGTTTACTTATTTTACTCTGACACTACAGTGCTACTAACATAATTACAACTAAATGTATTTATTTAAAAATGATGATGCACTTACATTTTCTATTCCACATGTAAGTCCATGTGTTAAATAAAACACAAACTGTATACTGAAATTTCACAAAACAATTTATGCCATTAAACTCAAATCCATAAATGAGAGACTAATTGTGAACGAATTATTTTCTGAGTGACAATTGCAGGCAAAAATGTGCAGCCTGTGTTGTTTGTGTTCAACAGAAACCGTGTGGTTAGAGCTCAGGCAGACGGCATCTACAGTTTGATCGCTGTCTGCCAATGACCCACATTTCATTAGTATTCTAGCTGCTGATACGGGGCTGGGTGTGATTATGTCAGTCCAACTCGAAAGGAAAAGGGTGACGAAGTTCAGCACAGCCCTAAATATGGGCGAGGTTCAGATGCTGCATAGAAACTTAGTGACTGTACGGAGGAAAAAATATGCTGTTCACATGCAGCTTGTGATGTGCTGTGCACGGCCGTTTATGGTTTGGGAAATTATACTCATCAGCGGAGACAAAACCTGAGTGTATTCAAGGTGCTGTGTTGTGAGAATGTACACCGTAGTAAAATACTGGAGATGCTATGTCATAAAAGGTTGCTAGAGATATTTTCCCCTCAGTGCAGGTACAATAGCCATCTAGCCTATGATTTTTACATTTTTAAAAGATTTTGTCTGAAAGAAGACATGTTGCCTTTGACAACACAGTGGGTGACACAACAACAAAAATACATTTTTTGGGGAAAGAAAATGTGGAGCTGTTCTTTGGTGGTTGCACAGGTTAGTGTGTTTCTGTTTCAAGCTCAAGATAGAAATAACTAATACATCAGGATGTATTAGATAAATCCACACCCCTGCAATTCCGAGAATTGCAGTTTATCAAAACTCATGCCTTCTACCACACTTGTACCTCACTTCCTTGAAAAGTGTCCTGGTAAAACACAATTAGGTCATAATGATACAGGGAAATTCAGTATACTCACCACAGAAATTCAGTATACTCGACTTGGAAATTCAACAAAACCCTCATGTGTACTGGATTTATCACTGATCTGTGAAATGACTACAGGCTGCTACCATCAGTGCTTCACTACACTGACAGGAAACTTTATTTCCATACAGATTTCAGCTGTCTGTCTATGAGAGCAATGGGGAAGTGGGTCAAAGATGTTGAAATGTCATTTATTATCTTCTATCATTTGCTGCTCTTTTACTTTCCAATTATAGCTTTAGTGGGCCAAGTAAAACTTCTGTAATGCTGATATTTCGAGGGCCTGTCTGTCTACTTGAATGCTTTCTAGGGTAGCCTATATAGTTATTTTTATAAGCCATTAAATACAAGTACAACCACAGTACTGTTATATAAAACATGAATGACAGAATTAAGGAAATAAGGTGTTTCCCTTATAATTCATGTAATACAAACAATGATATGCAAACACACTATTATATATATATATATATATAAATATATAACCTTGGACTATTAACAATATCAGATCAATAATAAATAAAGTGTCACTGGAAAACAGAAGGCAATGTGTGTTACTTTTTATAAGAGATAAACAAGATGCCATAACTGACTGATTGTCTGTCAATGCGTTTCTATACCTGTGAATAACATGGGTTAATGGAAATAAGAAAAGCACTGGAAAAAAAGAATCATGTCTTCATTTTATTTCCATAACAGCTCTATTTTATGTGCTGTGGTATTGAAATGAGAATTACAATAAATCAAAAGATTGTAAACATAGTAAAAGATGCTTTTACCCTATTGGTAACCCCTTACCCTCCAATTTAGAATTTTTAAGTGGTATAAAAACACTGAATTAATGGTTAATGACACATTATATTATAGCATTTAACAGCTATGAAGACATTTCAGGTAGTTATTATGTATGTACTTTATAAATCCTCCACTGTCGTCATGCTGTGAAGCTAAAGGCACCATCTCAAATCAGCTCAAATTAAAACAGATTAAAAAGGTCCCATGGGGAGAAATCAACGTGAGTTTCACACACAATTTGGCCCCTCTTGACCTCAGAAACAGTTGCTTACAGTGATGGCTGCTTTACAGCCCCAGTATCACAGTGTGCCAGAAGCTTTTTTGGTGGGATCATAATTAACAGTTGTTCTCAGTGAGACCAGTAATTAATGAAGCCACACAATCAGCACTGTATTGCCCTGAATATTTGATACCGCCCGCATAAAGGGAACTGGAGATAATGGAATTAATTAAGTGGCTGCCCTGCTGATTTCACACTGTTTAACTGACTTCAACGTGCTCCTTCAGTTGAAATTCAGTCGACAGTCATTATCAGCTTCTCTTCATTTTTGATAGTTGGGATAAGAACACTCCTGTCATTCACCAACGTAGCTCCATTGCGAGGTCCTGTCTGAACAGTAGACCATCACAGTCTCACTTACACATGTAAGAGGAAACAAACCTGAGCTGTTTCCTCCCAACGCGCACCAACGCTGGGTTGCTTGTTAGATTGTGTTAATTTAGCTTGCAGCTAGTGTCCCAATTTCTACTTTGTAACTGACTCAGCACCAATTTATCAGGTCATATTTATATTGCAGCCATTGCACTTGGCGGCAAAGATGTAAAGACAACTCGATTGGGACTCTAAGCAGGTGCCCAGCATGACTGTTAGTGCCTGATGACAAAATGTCTTGCATGTACCCAACATCCATTTGTACAGTATGACTCACTATTGCAAACTGCGGTAAAAACATTAACTGCACCAAAACAACACAGTACAGTCTTCCATATGTACCTGAGCCTGAAAACCAGAACCCAGTAATCATAAACCGACATGACTGAGGTCATTTCCTCCAGCTTTCCATTGTGATTAACTGTGTGTGCAGGATGTAATCATGCTTGTGAATGCTGAGGCAGCTCCCTCCTGATGATCACATCCTGCTTAACAAGTTATTACAGCCCATATGATGGGCTACACAGAGGCACAGTCATTCATTTCCTGATCTTTACTGTGCACGCTCCCTGATCATCCTGGGCGGGTGGGTTGAGGTGAGCTGTTTACATGGACGTGATCTTGCCGAATTCATCAAAGTTGCAGGTCAGGTGAGAGCTCCTGTGTTTAACTGATTCTTTCATGCTTTTTCAGTGACAACAAGAAACCACACAAATGCATTCACGCAAAGTACTTCACTTAAAATACACTGAAAAAAAAAAATATTTATTCAAAGTAAGACAAATACCCAAAGTCACATAAAATACTGTAAAATGTATGCCAAAAAGACGGCTGTAACTAACATCTCATGGTAATGGCTGGGGCAGATGAAACCTACCAAATGAATTCAGATGACAGAGCCCTTCATTTCACCAGAGAACAGTAAGATATGATTGTCATCATGTCCCAGTTCCACAAGCAAACAGCACAACCTTAAAATGACTGAAAGCCTTACACTGCATGTACAAATATTGCATTGCGCATATAGAATATCTGTACGCCCTTATTGCCAATGCTGTGTTTCATTCACTTCAAGCTTTGTCCTTAACCTTATACTGTACCTAGTTTGTCATCGTGGGAAGACATGTGCGATATAGGTAGATAAGCAATTTATGCAGTCTTGAATGTGCACAATAAGCAGCCATCCAGAGTCTGGCTCATTTCCGACTTGTTTCATTTCCCATTTTTCAAACTTAAAATGTGGAAGAATGACCCTTTCTCCCAACAAGAGAACAATCCAGGTCAAGCCCTTTATAGTTGGTAAAAGGAAAATACATTTTCATCTATAGTAAAGAAATTCAGGGTCCTGGAAATTCAACTTTACCCAGTATTTTGCTCTCTAACTAAGCAGACTCCGCTGAGGGTGGAGAGCAATGATGTGTAATTTTTTTTTGACGATGGGAGTGGGAGACAGGCACTATGCTTTGGCCAGGACATAGTTCAGACAGAGTCTTGAGGTCCATCACGCTGCCGACCTTGGAAACCCTCCATAGGTCCCTCTCAGATTCGTATATGGAAGGTACTGGAGAAACAAAAGACAAAAATATGAGGGACAAGCATTGAAACACTAGTCAACTAAATTACTGTATATGTGAGAATGAACACACAGGAATCTGGAACAGATGTGTTCCTCTTTTCAGTGGGGACAGACAGTGGTGAGCAATTTCCATATAAATGAATGGGCATTGTGGTGGATCAGGATTAAATGATGTTGCTAGGGTGACAGTTAAAATGATGGAAAGGATAATCTGCTATCTGGGGGAATGACAACTGTAAGTAGCCAGGGTAACGGCGCGCACAGTGCTGCATCATGAGGGGTAATGCATGTATTGTCTGATTTTAAAATGCCGCTGCTTTTCATAAAAAATGAGGTGTAAACAATATATCAACACAGGCTTTTATATACACACAGCCTTAAAATGTTATTTACCCTAAGTAAGGTACATTGAATTACCTTAAAAAGTCAGGAGCCCTAGATATCATATTTTCAAAGTCAGCAAAGGAGAGTTTGTTGTCTCCGTCCAAATCCGCCTCCTCGATGGTCTTCTCACACACCAGCTCCACCTCCTCAGGAGTCAACTCCTCCTTTGTCAGCTTATTCAGAGTCTTTTCCAGGTCCTCTTTGCACAGATAATTATCCACATTGAAATCTGTGGGTAACAGGGGTTCCAGCAAATAATTGCGAATTTTCATTTTATACAGTTCTGTGAAAAATTCAAATGTATCTTTTTAGAAATTTGGCATTACCATATATTTTAAAGGCATATATGGCCTTGAGTTCTCTAGGAGCCATTTCACTGAGGACTGAGAACATGTCCACAAATTCATTGAAGCTGAGATTCCCCATCCCGTCCTCTGAGAAAGACTCTACGATCCTGTTGCGAAATGGGTTTTCCTACGGAAGAAGGGGACAGCAACATTTAACATTTAAACTGGTATAAACTGTCACATGTATTCTGCTGATCACAGAGCTCATCTGAAAAAGGCTGACTCTTTCTCTTTGCCGGTATGGCAAAGTCAATATTTTCTCCTCTGTTGCTCAACCATAAGTTGCTGCCAGGGGTTTTATATCCCGGGGAATTAGCTGATTTGACACAACTTTTTTCACTGAAGGGGAGGCCATCAAAAGAGACTTAGAATCTCACTAATTCTATACCTGTAAGAAATTTAAGAAAAAACTGTTGTCCTGAAAACAGTTAGCATGTTTGAGCTCAATTCAAGCTCCGCTGTAGCCATCTATATAAACAGCCGTCTAAAGCAATGCCATTTTCAACCGGACAACATAAGACACGTCAGTGAGCCTGAATCCGTCCAGTTGAGTCAACACAGCTCATTAAAACTGCGTCCTCGGCAAGATAGGAACGTATTTTATGGTTATGAAGCTGTGGAGGACTTTGAGTGACTGTGTATTGCCCAGGCCTCATCAATCCTGCCTTGACTCTCTCCATCTTCCTCCTGCCATCCTTACAGCCCTGCATTCGCACGACAGTTTTACAGGCAAGGGCCAATTATACCCAAAGGAAGGACACATTATGAGTCTCTGTGCTAAACCCTTGTTGGATACGGATGTGATGTGATGTTATATGATATGATTTGATGTGATGTGATGTGATGTGATGTGATGTGATGTGATGTGATGTGATGTGATGTGATGTGATGTAGCATGCCACTTCTAAAATTTCTGGATGTTCTTTTCAAATGGCAGGTGCTTAAAAATAGGAGGGAATGCATCTATCAGGATAGACAGGCAGAGAATTTCATGGCACATTAACTTTCATAAGCTGTTTCACACAATCAGATCTGTGATGATGATGGTTAAAAATCAATTCTGTCCTCTAGAAGAGAGTGCGTGTATTGATTAGGTGTAGGCCCACACGAGCAGTGGGTGCCACGTTTGTGTCCTTATAGCACAATCCAAAATAAGAAAACACAATTCTGGTACAAACTGCTTTTTACCCCTAAAGAAGGGGTAAAAAAGTGTCTGATTTATGTGGAAAGAGTTATGACACAGAACTAATACCATACTGAGGTACTCTAAAGAAGGATTTTTTTTACCTTTAACTCTGGCATGTTGACTATCAAGGCTAAAGGCAGTTTGCAATCAGGATCATTGGTGTAGTCCATTGGTACAAGATGTGGCGCCAACTCGTGGTATCTGCCGTGCAACCTTGAAACAAAGATACAGTGTAACAATTATGGAATTGACATAAATAGAAATATGACCACAAAGTGAATTAAAAAATGGTGGACAACAATGTGGAGTCAGACATTTAGAAATTTTGCAACTAGCTGGAAATGGTTTTATTGGGAAAATAAATAAGTAATATAGTATATGTATTAGTATATATATATATTTCCTCTACAGTAGAACATGAGAGCTGTAGAGAGGTTAGGATGACTAAGAACAATCAAATTTTAACTTTCTCTCTTTCTCTCATGTTCCGCTTTTTTCTTGGGCTGTAAAATCCTTTAATTTTATGTCATTTATTTATTAATTTTATGTCAATATTGTTGAGAACACACACACAAAAAAAAGGAAAACTTTAAGGAGGCTAAATGAATGATGAAGTCATGGCTTATCTACAGACCCCATTTTAAGATGTCCTTTAACTAATCCTATCATGGAGAGCCTTTGTTGCCAGAGCACAGCCATCCATCAGCGGGGACACTGGTCTTAGAGGACGAACTTACTACACTTAAATTAAATAAACCTGTCAAAATGATGGAGTTCAATTGGTGCATTGCAGGAAATGAATGGCTAAACCTGCAGTTTTAATGAACCACGACCTCCTTGGCTCTGAAATCTCTTTGAATTTTAATTGCAATAGCAAATCGTGAGAAAAAAAAAACATTGCAATACTGATGATATTCAGTAGGCCTATTAACATTAGGTTTCATTTTCAAATATTTTGCACATATGAAGATACAAAAACACTGAAATAGCAAGTTCTAGTGTTCATGCTGGAAATGACCCATGGCCGAAGGCCTCAAAACAGTGACCTTATGGTCATCACTGAAACCTGCTTGTTTGATGTTACACAACTGTGGTGTAACAGTCGCAGCTGGGGGCAGAAACAAGGAGGGTTTTATGAAGGTCATAAAGTGTAGGACCCTATTACGCCCTCTGATGATTGTCAATTAAGATCCCAATCCACTGCTGGCCTTGGAATCCAAGTCAATTCAATATTTCTGAGGGGGAACATGTACATGCACAATTTGTTGATGAGTGAAAAGGGAGAGAAAATGACACATACATTTGATTTGTCTGAAAGCAAAAGTAGCACACCTGGGGAAAATGCACTTTTTTTTAACAAAAAAAAAATGTCTTAAATAAAAAATGTATCAAAAAAAGCATGTTGTGTAATCTGCTGAATTTGAATCCTTTACTAATTCTTGGTAGTACAGCTACTTTTAGAAGATAGTGAAAGATTCACGAGCAGACACAAGTGCCTTGTTGTTAGAGACCATTTCAAAACCTTTGCTGCACACACACGAGAGCAAATCCGACCCCAAATTCCTGCATGCCAGGAATCACATAAGCTTCATCCTTATCTAACGTTATACTGCAACAATCTTGACTATCTGCATTTCATTTCTTTAAGTTGCTATTTATCGTCCAACATCTAGAAGCTCTGACACAAGATACCTAAACACGCGCATCACTGGTCAATTCCATTAAAAAGAAGAGCAAGCGATTTGTTTAATTCATGGCTGTCACCCAGGGGTTTAGTGACAGGAAGAGAGAAATGATGCTACCCAGTGAGTCGTGATACCTGGCGCAATCACTGAGAGTAGATTCGTATTTATTTCGTTTTTTTAGTGTTGCGCTTGCACGTGTCGAAAGAAGTAGAAACGTGACACTTTGTTGGGTGGTACTGAAAACAACACCACCGTCAAAAGGTCAACACGACTTTCAAAGGTTTAGGTACCATATGGATGCTGCTGCAGGAGGATATGAGGGAGACTGATGGGGAGACATAAGAAGATCATTAATGTATTGGATAATAGAATTGTTTAGGATGTCAGTCTGTACAAAGAAATGTTTCAGCCACTAAACAATGAATTGCAGTATCCTTATTCTATTTAAAAATGACCATATTCCTTAATTTTGCTTTGCACTTGTAGCTTCATATGCTTCACTTTGTATTATTTAACATTTCATGAGGTAAATCTGTAAACACTAACAGACACTAATAAAACCATTATTTAGGCTTTCTAACGGGAATTTTGATGATACTGACACAACTTTTACATGTTATAACCTATGACTTTATGATTAAAAAACTGTACGTGCATAGATTAAAATACATATATGATACATATCAATTATATTAGACCTATTATGGCAAAATGCAGTATTTCCTCCACAGCAACAGCAGACATGCCACCTCCCACATTTTGCTACCACATTTAATTGAGTCCCATTTTAAATTCAGTTGTGTAAGTCACATTCATCAGAAGCAAACAAGCTGTGCTCTTGATCAACCAACACAAATGCAATTGTGTTGGTTAATTCATAATCCAATTATGAAAAAGTAACTGTTGATAATGGACTGTTTGTTAAATGAAAATTAATTCATTAACTCTACAATTCTACCATCATCTTAAGACTGTTCGTCAGATGATATCACCAGAATTACAAGCTACAACCAGTATTTTTTTCTTCTTCGCCTTTTTGCCCAGTGCCCAAATATAACACATGGCGATGAGATCAACTTCAGCATCGGGTTTCCCCAAGTGGGAAGCAGTCGGCTCTGAGGACCTGACATGGCTCACATGTGTACACAGAAGCCAAATGCCGGCTGAAGTGTAAATGTTTTTTATATGGGCCCTTGTAATGCAAGTATGGCTTGTATTACAAGCCAGATCAGTGGTCACTTAAAGTACATCTTAACTACATGGCATAGAACAAGGAGGGAAAACAGGGAAATAGAAGACAGCCTTGCTACATTTTGGTGATATTATTATGTTAATGATCTTATGGTTACAGCAAGTGCTGAAATGTATGGCTTGCAACTGATCTACAGTATATCTGTGGGTGTCAGAATCAAGCACTACACTTCACAAAACTTACCGCAGAATTTCTTTGCGGGTGAAAAACGTACAGTCCTGCAATGAGGGAAAAACAGCACGTCAAAACACAAATAAGGTATAAGTTTGATAAAGGACTGCACCATATGACATATTGCTGAAGGTACAGTGATTATTTACATCTTCTATAAAAGGCCTAAAACACATGATGACACATCTGTGAGTCACATAAAATAACATTATGGTTCCTGTGAGGTCATGTGGACAACCCTTACTGTAACATGCTAGTTGAGGCGTCCGGTCTCTCTTAAATGATGATTGTGAGATTGCGAGTGAGTGTTGTCACCTGCCACTTGCAATAGGAGCGATGAGGCAGGGGAACATGATCTGCTGTTGTCTGACATGCATGTGGTGGTGCATGCGTTATCCGACAGCCCCACTGGGAGCACCTCAATTTACATTTTCCCTTGCGTCCGTTCTGTCTGAGCCGTGCTCCTGAGTGATAGGAGCAGAGCGCAGCCGGCTGAGCTCCAGAGACGATGTGATTAACAAAAAAATCATAGATTTCCAGGGAACCCCTTTCACTGTTGCATCTACTCGAGGCACAAACAGGCCGATTGAAGATATCTGGGTTAGTCAGAATTGTGTGTGAGTATATATAAAGCAATATCTGACCACAATGTCATTACCTACTTGTCTCCATCATACAATATAAGCAAAGACTACACATAGGAAAGATACTGAAGTGGTGTTTGTACAGTTAAACTACTTGAGCACTGAATTTCCTGGGGGACAAAAAAAAAAAAAAAAACACTCAGTTGATGATGTATATAAATTAAATATTTGATCCTAAAAAAATCCGATCTATCGATACTCAAGAGGGAAAAAAATTTACAAAAGCAGAAACAGAATGCAACAGTATTTAAGGGGGACTTCTAAAGAGTAGCAGGAGTAACCAGAGAGGCTCTTGAGAACTTAACTGTCTCCTGAGAGTAGAGTTTCACAGCATGTCACACGGACTTGGCATCAATTATTAAGTCCAAACCTAATCACATGATAAACCTGTGCACATGAAGATGTGTTTCTTCCGATTAAAACCTGGATTATTGTCACAGGGAACAAAAATTCGGATCTTCTGAGATTATAACTCAATTAACGCTAGATCCTCCAGTTTGCAATGAAATCAAGATCTCCTGCTATTCTCACCTATTTCAGGACTATGTCAATATTTAAACAGTGGACTCATAACTGGTGGCACTTCAGTTGGTAATCGATTATTGCCCATCACTAATTGATGGGGAATCCAGTACCACCTACTTCCATTATACTGAGGTCAAGCGGTACTAATGATCACCGTTGAAAACATCCACTCGCTTTTCTGTCTGTCTCACAAAAAGTATTTTTTTTGCTTTATGCATTAAATCCAAGGCACACGGAGTTTCCACTGCCTGGGGTGACTAGGTCAATATCAGAAAAAAAGACAAATAGTGATATATAATCATAATAATAATTATACTAGTCATGGAATAGGAATAAAAAGTCGTGGAAAAATGCATGCACCTAAGCCTTTTAAACACAGAGCATTACTATGCTGTACAAGCACAGTTCTTTGCATATACTTGGCTTTCTACTCCACTGTCCTCCACAAACATGTTTTCAATTTTTATTAACTGAAATAAACTCAAGGTAAACAAATCTCCATTTACATACGAAGAAACAAAGGATTAATTCTTTTATTCTTCAACATGATTTTTTTTCTGTTCCTGGAGTTGGACACACAGTACATCCTCCAACGTGATGCAGGTATAGCCATGGGCAGGCGGGCTTACCTGGTAGGCATCAAGTTGCTCGTCGGTAAATATTGTTTGCTTATTGCCCATCTTAATGAAGTAATCTGTCGCTTGTACACATTCACAAGACTGAACGTCCGAAGCCTTTTCTCAGTGAAAGACATTTAGGGGGTCCGCGGAGTCAAAGTCTCTCCGCACAGGATGTGGCAAACTCTTCAAAAGGGGTTATTGGTGTTCCTCACGGGAGAGCTCCGCCATGACTGCAAAGGGTTTAGGATGTGTAAAAACAAAAACAAAAACGAAAACCCCCCAAAACAAAACAAAAGAGAGAAAGAAAAAGTAAAAGAGCGGTGTCCAGTTGTGTCGGAGCCATCGGAGGCTTCCTACGGAGTCCAAGGAGTGCAAACTGATGTGGGTCTCTTTTAAGTCCTCGGCTGCTGTCCACAGGAGTCAAGACACACCAATAGGACCTCGGGTAAATAAATAAATAAATTAGAAACTAGAACCGGCTGGTAAGGGAGAGGCTATCCACACACTGTGGGTGAGGAAAAGGGAGTATTATGCAGTGGTGGAAATGTGCCAAGATCCTTTAATATTATTATTGTTGTTGTTGTTGTTGTTGTTGTTGTCACTTAATTACCATGTTAGCACAATTTTCATGTTCATTAAAGCACCTTATTTCATAAACTGATCGTATGTTTTGTTTTTAAACTTTTTTTTTTTTAATCTGGAAAGTATGGTAACTTAAGTTATCACATACACGCGGTGGAATAAATTATTTCCACCTGAAATGTAGTGAAGTTACTTTCCACCACCGCTAGTGTGTAGAGACTCGAACACACATGGATGTCTGATTCTAGCGTCCTAAGACACTTTCCATTCATCCATTTTCCAAATTTGTCTTCTCTCTCCTTTTCAAACAGATGAACCTCCATTTGTATAGCGTGTGTTAGTAGGTTATTTCACCCCCGATTGGATCAGCCTGTTTCACGCTAATTTATCTATGATCCTTTTGATTTTATGAATACGTATAATTACTACTTAATTTTGCGGCTATTCCGCGTTGACTTGCAAAGACCCACTTCAGAACCCGACCCGAGAAATGATTTCAGTCAGTGCCCTAAGTTAACATGAACGAAACTTTTAATTGACACACGGAACCTGTTGCTCGGAAGAAAACATCTATGAAACGGTGGAGCATTTTTTTTTTCTTTTTTCTTTTTTCCGGACACGTTTTCTTCTTCCAGCGCCCTCTAACACGCTGCATCGCCTCCCTCTGTGCTTATCCCGAGCTGGACTGCGGAGACTGAGGTCCGTCTCGTCCACATCCACCTGCGTGCTACCGCAAGCACAGCAGTTTAGTCAGCTTGTCCTAACTGCACCCCGGGACAGATGCCAATTTAACATTCCCCCCAAAAAATAACCACTGCCTTCCCTTTCCACTGTATTGGTTAAAATCATCGCTTTTTATTGCGATAGGTAGCTTTCCAAGTAGCAAAGTTGCCCACAATGGACTCTAAGCGAGATAAAGACCAAGGTAAGTTGTGATGGATTGCTTGTTGCTACGTCGCAATGCTAGCCACTAGCTGCTTATGCTAGCTAGCTGTGGCTTTTGCTAAGGTGTAGCTAACACCGTATCGTTTGTTACACAACATTTTTACGTGTATCATCGTCAGAGGAAAAAAAAAAAAACAATTACCGTTTCATTTCATAACCCACCCACTATTCATCCTACTGAATCATCCTCATGAAATCACGCAGCCGTTGCCTCACGACGCTCAAAGCTAAAATACAGGTAGCTACCGACATTAGCTAACAACTGGTGGCTGAATGTCAAGCTAAGCCAAACACTATCACCTCTAATTCTGCAGGTGTTAACATATGTTTTACGATATTCCTTTGGTGGCCATACTCATACCACCCACGACCGTTCCCCCCATTGTGCAGTGCCGATAGAGTTACCAGTCTGCCAGTCCTTACATAACTTACAGATAAAGTGAACTAAATAAAGCCTGTGTCGTGGTAAATCTTAAAATGTCACAGGATGGACTGGGAAAAACCAACTCATCATTATTATCTGTGGTTAACATGATGAGTCTTTTCTTTCAGTGCTGCTGTTCTCTTCAAGGCATCAGTCTTTCATTTGAGCAGGCTCATGAAAGGATTATTCGTGTGCACTTAGATATAGGGACTGAATCTGCCTTAGGAAATTTAACCAAATATAACTTCCTCAGTTGTTATTCATGCATGCAGCTGGCGAGCCAGTACCATCACAAACATTGCACAGAACAGCGCATCAGCCTGTTTGTGACCCTTCCCTCTGGAGCTAGAAGAGGAAAAGCTCAGTGTGCTGCCAGACATGAAACACATGGACTGCTTGAATTGTTTTTTTTTTTATATTTAGAGATGATTGCATGGGTTATTAGCTTGTCACACCGTAAACAAAAGAGACACGGCACCTCCAGCGTTCTGCTTTTGCAGTGCTGACTCACAAATAAGAATTCTGCGGTTGTGCTGCATGTATAGGAATAGAAAAATGACTGTACTTTGTTATGCTGCAGTCGTATTGCTCTGACTCTTTCAGATACAGACTATGAGAAGATAACTGCTGTGCTGCTCAAGTCACGTACCGGAGAATTCGATTTGGAGTCAATACTCTTTCTCAAATTGAGAGGTCTTGGTAAGATGAAATTAATATTTCAGTGTTTAGGTATTCTAAAATGCTTAATTGTTTCTTATTAATGTTTTATTGAATGACTTCTAGGCATACATGATCTTGGATGCATTGGGGAGTGTATAAATTTAGAGAGACTGGACCTCTCTGGAAACAATATCACAAATTTGGCTCCTTTAGCATCTCTTCGGCTTATTTCTGTACTCAATTTGTCTGCCAACCGGATTTCCAATTTAGGTAAGGATTTCAGGAGCAATAAAATTTTTATTTCCAGGCTGCATATTCAGTCATTTTGGAATAGATTTGAATTTAAATAAATAAATTAATAAGTACAATGTTATTGCTTTTGTATTTTCAGAGCCACTGCACAGTTGTGACAGTTTACAGAACTTAAACGTGGCTGGTAATATCATATCCAGGTATCATTATATAACCCTTGACCAAATGCTTACCTTAGATGAATGAGAATGAAAATATGTCACTAATTAAAATGTTAATTTACATACTATGCAAACAATTAAATATGTCATCGATGATGATCATAAAAATATTTTTCTGCTAGTAAGTATATTTTTAAGATCAATATTTTGAAATGGTCGTGTAAAATTATCTCATCTGTTTTGTTTTTCAACAGTATCGAGAGCCTTCATTGTCTTCAGTCTTTGAGGAAGCTGGAAAATATACGTTTTAAAGACAACACTTACAATTACACTAATCCAGGTAGATTTTAGTGACTTTATTTTTTTAAACAATCCAGTGACTGGAAAATGTTTTCCAGTGGATGGAAAATGTTGAAGAGTGAACTCACAGTGACTTTCTCTGTGTCAGTGTGCAGAAACGCATCATATAGAACCATAGTTCTAGAGATGTTTCCCAACATTAAGGTGCTGGATGGTAAGATACTTCTTTAATTTATTCTTTTGCATAGAATTAACATTCAGATTAATGGGAATGTTTCCCAAGGTCTGTGGATTTGTTTCTGTTTAAATTGTAGGTGAAAGAGTGGTCGGACGTGGGAGTGACTTGTACCAGTTATGCAAAGACATTGATGATACCATCAAAGGTACATTTGTTAACTAGTATGCAAGAGTATAATGTTTGTAACTTGTTATGACACCCCATACATCAGACTACCATGTTGGATGTAGTATTTATCTTTCATATAATTTCCCACTGGCCCGACAGACACGTCTGTGATGTTTTCTTGGTCAAGTGAAATGTAATTGAACTGAAAGGCTGTGATAAAGCAATAAGTTTGTTTTCCTTTCCATGAATGTCAAGCTGGTTTATACAAGAATGGACAGCTTATTGAACACCCTGATTGCAAGCCGTGGGTGGAAGATAGTTACTGGGAGATAAAGAGATCAAACAATGCCATAATTGAAGAAGCCTATAAACAGTTCAATGGTAAGACGTTCTCTGCATGGCTGTGTTTCTTAAAGAACTGTGTTGCATGTGATCTAACCAGTTGTCAGCTCAACCTCACAGTGGTTACTGTATGGTATTCTATGTAATCCTTGTCATATATTTTATTCTCTACAGATGTTCTTCATGAATGCAGACTCCTCAACAACAGAGCCACTCACGTAATTTCACAAACCGAGAGATCAATGAGCCTGAAGAAGCAGCCAAAGCAGTATGCCATCTGAGTTGGGCTAATTTGGACACATTTGTGTGCAACATTTTAACAACTTTTTTTTGTATGATATACTATGAATAATGTACTGTAGGTTTTTCAAATTACTAAGCTGTATCCAAATGCTTGATAAGTATCATTGCCAGACACACATGCTCCGTGTTGCAGTGTGAGGCATTTGTTTTATTGCATCCTATGCATTGGGTATCGGATGATATGTGAAAGTGGTTTGAAAGCCTTTATCCATACTGACACCCCTCAGTTTGGTTCAAAGATGTCTTTACTTGCACAGTGTGCATTTTGTACCATGTCGTAGCCTGCATTTATGCCGAGAGCTATGCTGCTTAAGAATTTCTATAGGTTTTAATTAATTAAAAACTCCATTTTGCATTGCTGGATAATTTTGGGAGTTAATGTGTCCTATGCTGTGTGCTTTCTTTATATGTTGAACTTTTGCAAAAATGTGATTGAATGATTGTTTCAGCTCTTTCTACTTGTTTTTTTTATATCCATAAATTTTATTATGTGTATGACCAACTTGTGGAAAATACAGTGCTTATAACGGTGTAAAGGTGTACTTCACATCTTTGTTTTTACTCACATATACAAAGTCTACTTTAACACTGATGCATACACATCCAGAGCCAAAGAATATGTGTATTAATGATGTCGCCTCAGGAATGAAATAAGCCATCCATAGAAGTCACCCAATGGTTGGATTTGTAGACACTCAGAAGCAGTCTACTGGCGCCACTTGCTGGTGGTCCTGCAACGCTGTCCAAGGCGCTTTAGTTTTTGAGTACTATAGCCCCATAGAACTAAAGTATTTTCACAGATGGATTAAAGTATCCACCGACAGATGCAACAGGAGCAGAAGTGGCAGTGTCCAGTCATCCGGCAGAGATCTGTGTCAGAACCCCCCAAACTATTTGAGTGTAAGTTGTATGCAATACTGGTTGCTTTACAGTGGGCTGGACAGAGGAGCCCGAGTAAGGTACTTATTTGCAGGGATTCGATTTCTGCACTTACAAGTACTGAGTTTGGAATTATTATCAGGATCTGCTAGTGAATCAAGCTGAGGAGGTCATGTTCATGTGGATTCCTGCGCACGTTGAAATATTAAAGTACACGGACTGTCAAAATAAATTAAAAAAAAAAAAAAAAAAGGTCTAGTGCAGCGGGACATTAATCGAGAGTGGCAGCAAAATTGTGATCATGAAGCCAAAGGACATTTCATTAAATACAGAACAGGGATGTGTGGCGAGGAGCAGAGGAAAAAGACAGGAAAGAGAATAACAGTCGGGCATAGAAATCTTAACAATAACACACGTTTCAATCAAGGAAAACATTCACGTCACGAGTAGTGTCAGGATGTAGAAACCGTACATGTCATCTCATTCAGCAAACACTGTGGAAAAGCTGGAAATTGTAACACAGTTAAAGAAATTAGGGTGACCAAAAATTATTTTTAAAAAGTATTCTAGAAAATGGAAGTAGTGGGACGGGCAGAAGAATCCTGCTTGAATATTTGAGGGGCAAACGGACTAATTCAACGAATATAGCATAGCGGGACATTGACGAGGATTAACACCAGGAGGTGGCAGTAATGCGACATTACGGATGGAAACCGTAAAACCCCGAAGAAGAAGAAGCTCTGGCGCTGCCTGTGCTGCTGCAGCTGGTGCTGCTGCTGTTGCTGCATCGACCTTGGCTAGTTCAGGATGGCAGGATTGGCGTGGAGGTCAGCGGTATGTACGCGGGGGGTAAAAAAAATGCAAATCTTTCATATGTGGGGCACCAAACGCATGGCGTTGTGATTCAGTTCATCAACCAATCTTGGTTTCTTTGACTGCCGTTCATTCATTCCAAGATTGTAGGATACCAGAGACATTAGCTACTCTGCTAACTAGCCAGGCGCTAGCACAGGCTACTTGCTTGTAGTTACTATAGCAACCTGACTCTTGACTGCTATTTAGCTAGCTAGCTATTTAGCTGTATGTTTTCTTTTATAATGAATTGTTGTAACAGTTAGTTTATAGCTGATTGCTCAAGTTGAACATGTTCTGTAAAAGCTACATTATGGCAACAAATGTTTATCATCTACAGATTCTTAATCTACTAAGAAAGTGGGGTTTATCGGTCAATGACAAGGATAAAATCAAGGCAAAGGAAGTAAGTTAAGCATACGCCTTAAAACGTTCACTGTCCTCGCTGCGTTAGGAAAAGAGCCAGCTAGCAATCTGCCTCACTAGTAATGTTACTCAAGTCTGAAATGGGCATTTCAGATTTGAGTAAGGCAAAGCGCCTTTGCTATTGCACGTCTGTAACCTCTGCAATGCAGTATGGCTAAAATAAGCCATTCACTGTAAACTGTCAGAGTTGCACCAAAACGAAACGAGCTTCGCTTTTCCTATTAGTCAACATCATTACAACATTCAATCTGCCATCTTAGTTAACCCTTGCCTTTATTGCAAGCCTTTCAGGGTAGTGTGTGGGTCTTTAGCCACTGCCACTTATGCTAAATAAGACAACAGACCATGCTATTTAACAAGGACTGACAACTACTGCTGTGAACTGGAGTCTCCTCTTCCAGAATGTCCTTTGCAGATTGCCACCCAAGGAAGATCTATCTATCTAGCTATCTATTTTTTTGGTCAAAAATAATACATTACAGCAGAACAGTTGTCCAAATCATACACGCTGTACTGTGTACATGAGAATGCACAATTCTTTCTCACTCTGTTCCTAGTATCTTCACTACTCCAGCAGGCTGTGCCCAAAACACTTTACGTCATAGCTGTTTTTACAGGTTTCCCTATCAGAAATATACAGAACAGTATTCACCACTTTATTTATGCAGTAGAAGTGAGTGTGCATATGCTTGGCGGGGGGTATATGTACCTATAAAAATGTGAGCCGTTTTGATTGTCAGGTGTCACGGGTGGTTGGAGTTTTGATGAAAGGGACTCCACAACCCAGGACATTCATCCGTGGGGTATTTATCTTTCTTCTAGAGATTCAGTCATTTATTCACTGAAGATTTTTGATGTAACCTATTGCTTGTTTTAAATTGTGACTCTGTAGTGCATAATTATTCTCGTATACTGAATGTTATGTGTCTTTGTTCTGCCTCACAGATGAAAACTGTTACTTTAATCCCTGGTGATGGAATTGGTCCAGAGATCTCTGCTGCTGTCATGAAAATATTTGAAGCAGCTGAAGTTAGTACTGGTGGAGTGGAAAAAACTTCATTGTTTGTCAGGAGCATTAACCAGAAAAGTGATTTTTTTGTTTTGTTTGTTTGTTTGTTTGTTTGTTTTTGTTTTTTTATAGGTTGCAAAATATAATGTTTTATTGATCCCAACATTGATAACCAGCAAACAAATCAGATCAAATGAGAGATCCAGTTAAAGTCTAGAATTTGTTGGAGACAAATCTTTTTATTTAAATTTCAGTGTAAGAAACTGCCGTATGCAAACTAATCCAGTGCTTCTGTTGTACGTACACTTTTGACCTAGGCACCTATTCAGTGGGAAGAGAGAAATGTTACTGCCATCCAAGGACCTGGTGGCAAGTGGATGATTCCTCCTGATGCCAAAGAATCGATGGACAGGAACAAAATTGGCCTTAAAGGTAACTTCACTCATATTTACTAAAAAATGGGATGATTTGCCAGTACAATATTGTTGATGGTGTTGATGATATGCTGATACTTATTTTTTCCTAATGACTACTAACTAATTTCCCTATACCAGTAGCTTTACCCCCATTCATTCCCACAGTGGAAATTGGGGAATTAAATTGTTTGAGATGTGACATTGACACACCAATACAATCATTTTATCCTTTGTGTTAGGAATAGTTTTCTTTTTTTTTTTTTTTTTTTTTAAACAAGTAAGTTACTGATACACACAAGTTTAGATTGTATCCCTCCAATAGGTGTTCGTGTTGGCAGGTGAACTAGTAAATAATTTGGAATTTTTTTTTAAACAATTTACAGGTCCTTTGAAGACACCAATAGCCGCTGGTCATCCCTCTATGAACCTGCTTCTTAGGAAAACCTTTGACCTCTATGCCAATGTCCGCCCCTGTGTGTCCATTGAGGGCTACAAAACCCCCTACACTGATGTGAACCTGGTCACCATCAGGGAGAACACTGAGGGAGAATACAGCGGGATTGAACATGTGGTAAAAACCTTTAGTAACACATTACTTGTCTAGTTGTCACATTTTATTGTTTACGGTTTTGTTTTGTTTTTTGACCTTTTTGATTATTTCCTCATTGAGTGAAAATGTAGGCTCTCTTCTGTAGATCAAAACACTGTATCTCAGATTGTAATATGTTTTGTCTTTGCCCAGCGTAGACACCATATGATGTTTAGGAATAGAACTTTTAGCATTTTAAAATGAATCAAATAGTCTTCACGTTCACTATTCATACTATTCATTTCAGATTGTTGATGGAGTTGTACAGAGTATTAAGCTCATTACAGAGCAAGCCAGCCAGCGCATCGCAGAGTATGCTTTTGAATATGCAAGAAACAATCAGAGGGCCAGTGTTACTGCTGTTCATAAGGCCAATATTATGTGAGTTATATTCAGTACAAATTACTTTTAGTAGTATGCTATTTTGCTGAAGCTAAAAGGTTGTCCTCTATTAATTTTTTTTTATAGGCGCATGTCAGATGGGCTTTTCCTACGAAAATGCAGAGAGGCTGCTGAAAAGCACAAAGATGTGAAATTCACTGAGATGTACTTGGATACTGTGTGTCTTAATGTAAGTCCCAATAACCTTTTGTTATGAATTAGTTTAGTGTGTATAAATGTTCAAGATGGATAAGAAGCAATGTGTAGTTAGAAATTTTTTATATTTAACATTCCTAATTAATAGTGGCATTATGTATGCCCGTTTTTATAGATGGTACAGGATCCGACACAGTTTGATGTATTAGTGATGCCAAATTTGTATGGAGACATCCTGAGGTAAGATCGATCATTAAATTACAATAAAAAGCAACACATTTACTTTGCCAGAAAATGCAATTGTTCATACAGCAAATCATCAATTTTTTGCATATGCATTTACATACAATAATGTCCATTCTTTCATTTTGTTTTAATCTACATATAGAAATGTGTTTAAAACCAGGCGAGTAGTGCTGACTGGGTGGATTCAACCAGGCAGCAAATTAACAGAAAATAATAATATGTAACAATCACAAAAACTTTACTTTAGGCAAAAGTTCTTAGGCTAACCAGAACTATAATAATTTAATATAGGTGAAAGAAAAGTTGACTAAAAACTTTACTAAATACTGTCGATGCACTATTGCAAATAGTGCTTACATAGTCTGCATCAGTTCAAAATTATGAGCCTATGTACATGAAATCCAATTAACATGGTCAAAGTGTATGCACAAGAATAAATGTAAAGCTAACTGTAAGTGTTTACCATCACAGTGATCTTTGTGCTGGACTAATTGGAGGTCTTGGAGTTACTCCTAGTGGAAACATCGGCGCCAATGGTGTTGCCATATTTGAGTCGGTATGTTGTTTTTATTCCCATTTGTCAGACTCCTTTTTCTTTACAGGTTTCACAAGTACTCTCATGATCATTGTACAAGATGCACAGTAGAAATTCATGGTGTGAGATGAGTTATTGGAGACACTTGAACCTTTGGCGTACATGTTTTTGATCTTTTTATAAATTTGATGTTTATAGAAATGTCAGCCAAGATGATGGATTGTGATTAATTTCTTCTGTCAGGTTCATGGAACTGCACCGGATATAGCAGGAAAAGACATGGCCAACCCCACCGCCTTGCTGCTCAGTGCGGTCATGATGCTGCGGCACATGGGTTTGCACGGCCACGCCAAGAAGATTGAAACTGCCTGCTTTGACACAATTCGAGACAAAAAGGTAATCTTCTTTTCAAGAAATGAAGACATGCAGTTTTGGTTATATGTTCCCATTCTGATTCTTAATGTTCTTATTATCCATCTTCAAGGTTCTCACAAAAGACCTGGGAGGAAACTCAAAGTGCTCAGAATTCACAGATTCGATATGTCAAAGGGTGCAAGATATGGACTAAAAAGAAAAGGCTAATGTGGCCGTGAGTTAATTGTTAGGCTTTGAGTCTACTTTACTTCATCATATCTTGTTGTATCTGCAGATTTTTAACCAAAATACGTATTTAAAAAAAAGAATCAGGAGCTTGAGATCCTGAATGTTTTATTTTTCTGCACGCTCAAGCACTGTCTTAAAACTTGTGACCAACAGTTACTGTATATGTGATATGCATTTATTCTTTAACTGCTTAATCTGTGGTGGATATTGTCTATTTATTGGCTGAATTTGGCCTCTTGCCTAATGTATTTGACAATGTTATATTGTCATTAAAGACACATTGGGATTGGAGCTTTTATAATTTAAACATTAATAGGCTCCATAACATGAAACTTGAAAATGTTTTGCACTCTTCTCTGCAAGTCTTGTTTTCATGCCACAGTGTTTTTTTCTGCAAATATCATGAATGTACAGTATAAAGACAAAGAATATTATATCAGAAAAATGCCAGACTTTTTATGTAATGTTATGCAATGACTATTCTTGGTGTTATAAGCTCCCTCCCCTTATTATGATGATGACCCTCATGATCCATGTGATAAGATTTCTGGCGAAAGTTGTGTCCATTTTTTTAATGTGTTTTCAGCTAAACTGTTTTAAACCATATACTGAATACCACAAAACATTTATACAAAACACATTGTAAGATCCTGTCATGCAAGTAACTGGTATGATTTAAAGCGGTAAAAATAAAGTGTTGACTAGCAATAAAATGAATTAGAAACAAATATCTAGGAGAAGATGGTGAGACTGTAAAAATTCCAAGTATTGTAACAGCAAGTTTTGTTCAGCATTTAAAACATAATATTGGTTTACTCTTAAATATTATTTAAAAAATTCAAATACGGTTCATCAGTTATTTTTGAATTCTGTACACAAGACCGATATTAAATTCCATGTACGTCCACAAGAATGATGAGCTATGCAGTTGACATGTACTTTTCATACTAATAGTTACACAGTAATCTCTCCAGGAACATAACGCTATTCTTGATAGAGGCTCTCTATGACCGTTTGGTACATCTCCAACACAACAGGGCGACGAAGCTTCATAGTGGGACCTGGAATGAGAACACAACATGATGAGCAATAGTTCACTGCCGTCTCAAAGTTCCATGGTTTTCAGGTACAAAAAGCATAATACTGGATCGATGTGCCGCTAAATTTACCCAGCTCTCCTCCAGAAACAGAGAAGTCCTTCAGCAGAATAGTCCACTTTTGTATGCGCTGGGCATTAGATGTGGCTGCAGAGTTGACTCTGTCGATTCCCTCTTGAATTGCCTGTAACACTTCTTTATCTTTTCCTCCAATGATGTCAGACACTTTGGTTGCCTGGCTTCCTTGCTGTTGGCAAAACTCCACAGCCTCCACACTCAGCTCCTCTGTTGGCTCCATGGTCTCTGCATTGCTACAACACTGAAACAAAGAATTAAATCCCAAGAATCTCATGTATTTTTCTCATAAATCATGATTACAGGTTAAAATGAATTTGTCAAACCATTTGTTTTAATTGCCACACCTCCTTTATAATTCCTGGCTTGTTACAAACCTCTCAAGGGATTTTGACAAGAAGGAAATGAAAGCAAAAAGACGGTCCTGAAATTCAGCAGCTGCACTCAATTTTTTTTCTTTTTTAAAAAGAATGTCATTTAAAGTTTATATAGAGAGATTGTAGAACTCCATTTAGTACGCACACGCTGCTCCTGTTGGATTAAAAAAACTACCAGGAGATTACCTTTAGGGTTAAAATCATGGACAAGAACTTCCTCTTGTCCCCTATCAGCATGGCATTGCTAATGATAGGTAGCTCCTTCTTCACTGCTTCCTCTATGGGAACAGGGGGGACATTCTCCCCTCCAGCTGTGATGATCAACTCTGAATGGAGAGAGAGAGGGCACCCTGACCTCACGGCTGTTTGTGACTTATAACAAGGATAATGGAGCTGTTATCTTCTGTTCCGAACAACATGCACCCAAGTGTGGATAATGTACAGAACGTGAGTGGATAACCTAAGACAAGCAATTTTCTCACAATAGCCTTATTTGCTCAGATAGCTCTACCTTTTATTCTCCCTGTGATGTACAAGAAACCCTCTTCATCTATCTTCCCCAGATCTCCAGAATGCAGCCATCCATCTTCATCCAAAGCTTCTCTTGTCTTGTCTTCCATATTGAGGAAACCCATGAAAATGTTTCGTCCCCAAAAGCAAATTTCACCTGTGCCCTCAGAGTCTGTGTTGGCCATTTTGTATCGACAGCCAGGCACCACCTTACCACAACTATATGTAAGAAAAAGAATTCTTTCTGTTATTTGATATTCATTAGATTTAAACTTGAGCTTTAAATACAGTTTTTCTGATCACTTACCTTGGTAATTTGTAAACGTTGGGACCTGACATGAAGTGAGGTCCTGTGCTCTCACTCATACCATAAGCCTCATACAAGCGGATGTTCAGTCCCAGGAAAAACTGCACAGTTTCACTACCTATTGGTGCTGCTCCAGAGAAGAACTTCTGACAACAAGACAGGCCCAGCTCAGCCCGAAGCTTCTGCAGCACAAGACTGTCAGTCAGGGACAGCAGCAATGGTTTCTCCTCTTCCCTGAAAAATATTTTAAAAAGTGAAATAACAACAGAATTAACTCATCTCTCTTTGAAAAATGCATTAATGGATGTTGTTCGGTTGGTCATTTAAATACCCCATTTCTTTCCACATTGCATAACATTTATTGACAAAATTCCATCTTAATCAGCACTTACTTTTGCATGCACTTTTGATTGGCCTCCAGGCTTACTGACATTGCCCATGTCACCAGTTTCTTTTTCACATATCCACTCTGACTAATGCCCTGTTTAATCTTCTCCATCATTTTTTCCCATACACGAGGGACACCCATGTGGGATGTGGGACAAACTTCTCTCAGCGTAGTTATCAGGCTTCCCTACAAAGAATAAAGTACATACAAAGTTTAACAATAAATACATTTGATCGGTCAGTTTGTTACCCACATTTAACTCATTCTGCATTAATCTGCATTTTTTAAATTGCATTAATTCAGCTTGTTCCTGAATTGATGTATTAATTCAGGAACAGGCTGAAATTCTGTTCACATTATAGTATTATTTAAAGAGAACAACAGACGTAACTTTTATAAAATTCTATTTGGGAGAATTTGGGTAGAACAATTTTAACAAAATTAATACTTAGCAGTAGTAAAAATTAAATTGCTTTTACCTTAGATTGACTAAATGGTTAGTTGGTTGCTGTGAAAATGCCTATTCTTGCACAAATCATTTTCGTCTTTGGTCTGTTGCCACATCTTAGTGATACTGTATCCTGTAACGTCTCAAAACAACGGTGTGATGTGGGCATTTTTATTTACCTTCAAGGCATCTGGCTGTGCAAAGTACACCAGCTCACCCCACTGGATGCCTGTCCAGAGATCATAGATCTGAGCGGCAATGTGGCTGAGAGGCAGGTAGCTCACGAGTGACTCCTGTTTAGTGTCGGCTGGCTGCATGTCCCCAGCCCTGCTGGCATGATTGGCAGTCCAGGTGATCTGAGTAAGATTGAGACAGAAGATTGCTTCTTCTCCTTCTGTTTTACTTTAAATACTTTTTTTTTTCTTTATCTGCCTCGCTTACCATGTAACAACGTAACACGTGCAACTGTCTGCACAGAGTTATGATAAAATCTTACTGAATAGTACAGATTAACTAATGTCACACGAAAGCTTACATTGTCGTGACTGAGCATAGCTCCTTTCGGCGTGCCTGTGGTGCCAGATGTGTAGATCAAGACGCAGCATTGGTTGGCTCTCTGGCTGCTGCTGATGTCATCCAGTTGTTTTTCAGAAACATCCAGACCAAGCTCCATGAATTCTTCCCACTATCCCAAAACAGCAACATACAGCTTGGATCATAGGCTGAGCTGAACGGTCACTTTGGTCTGTATCACTTCATTCGGTGTCAGATGGACTTACAGAGTAGAGATTGGAGAGCTTCTGCTGGAGCTGCCCACTGTACTGCACTATGGCTTTCAAATGGGGCAGTGTGTCACGTATCTATGATATCAAGAGTGAAAAAATTACCACAGATCGTTTTGCATGTGAATAAAGACCTGTATATATTTAAGTAACAGTACCTGCAGGATTTTATCCAATTGCTTTTGGTTTTCAACCACAATGATGTTGGCTTTGGAGTCACTAGCCACATACTGACACGCTTCTGGTGAGTTTGTGGCATAAATTCCTGTCATGATCCCTCTGTAAGGAATAATAATTAAGGTTATTATAGTAACAGGAGATAGAAAGAAATTAGTGAATGTGTCACTGCAACAGGAGCATGTAAGGGATTAAATAATGGTTACAGCACACTAACAACTATACAGTATATTTTGTGCGCAGTTATTGACTGATTCAGGTCAGTGCTTAGTGTAATGCAAGTCTGGTTGCTGTCGCTGTTGGATGTGTAATTCTCACCCTGCCATGATGGCACCGACTGCAGAGAAGAACCATTCTGCTGAATTGAATCCTAGTATTGCCACTCCATGGAATCGCTCTAAACCAAGCTGCACACATTAACAAACTTTTTTTGTCTTTTCCTTTTTTTTTAAATATGACCATTGATAGCATCCAATAGTTGTTAGTTAGAATATACC
This sequence comes from Xiphias gladius, assembly GCF_016859285.1. Taxonomy (NCBI): domain Eukaryota; kingdom Metazoa; phylum Chordata; class Actinopteri; order Istiophoriformes; family Xiphiidae; genus Xiphias; species Xiphias gladius. The sequence goes on along the minus strand of NC_053407.1, from coordinate 18,076,702 downwards.
ATACGTAAGTTTTCTTTTTCGATGATATACCTTTATAAAGCTCTTGGCTGCTCTCCGGCACAATTGATAATACTCTAAGAAAGTTATTTTTTCCCATTTGTTGTTTTTCTTGCTGGCGAGTGCATGCATGTGTCCATATTTTTCAACTGAGGCTTTGAACATTTGGTGGACTGTGATAGGTTCCTCTGGACATCCTTCTTCTATTCTAAGCCTGACTGATCCTCTAGCATCAGTGGTCCAAAGAGAGTGAGCTGGAGCGAGAGATCCACCAACAAACTCCTCTTCTATATGTTTCTTTCCTGAGATGAGAGAGAAAACAAATCTGAAAAAACAAATCTAGTCCTTTCCACAGAGGAATTAAATCCATTTCCACTGTGCTACCAGTATTATTCAATTTAAAAAAAGGGTCTACTGATGAAGGATATCCGCCATGATGCCAGCACCTCAGTGGATTGCCCCTCATTCAGCAGACCCATATGCTCATTACTCACCTACAGCGGCATGCTCTTCACTATCTGTCTGCACGTCGGCCATAGACTCCTGAACACTGAAATGCAAAGGGGAAACATGGGCTGCAAACAGCTCATATACACTCCACCTGACATTCTGGCAGTGGTGTGGGTTGTTGTTTTCATTTCGTCACATGGGTCTAATTTTCAGCGGCATTGTCTACTCAACACAGTGTCAGGCTTTTGGCACAGCTAAAGCCCCCTCGCTTTGTTTGAAAGAGCATATTCAATGAAAGCCAAAAGACCGGTCATTCCCACTCACTAAAAACAACTGTTTTGATATATATGTACATGTATGAGACTACATTGACGTTTCACTTCCATTACATGTATGAATGGCTTAACTGAAAAGTAATATAACCTATCCCACAGGTAAAGTGAAAATAAACATATTAATTGTTAACCTCTGCTTAAGAGTATTACTGTAGTCTAATCAGACTATAGCAGTAAAGAAAAAAAAAAAATGTTCATCTTAGTTTGCTTACCGGTTCTCAAGTAGACCATCCACCTGCTCTTGATCAGGAAACTCCATACTGTTGTAGACCTCCTGGTAGTTTGGCTACAGGTTATGTAGGATCACGCCTGTAGATTTGCTCTGAAGAAGACACCTCCACCCTTTAAAAGCACCACGTCTTTTTCGGGGACTAGTAAACTAACAAGGCATGCAGTTTAACAAGCCTCGTGAAGTCATTAATGGTTGCGAATCACATCCATGTGTGCAAAGCATTGGACTGGCCTGGCTCAGAACCATGTCCTGAATTTGAATTAGCTCAGTCTTTTCATATGTAAAACAGTCTGATTATAATTTTCCCTTAAATCACACACAGATAGGTAAAAAGCCAAATAAACATTGCACCTCCACCTTTGATCCAGCTTAATCTATGTGAGGTATATTTTGTGTGAAATAGACAAGTTTACCATCCCAAACTTTGATCAGGTAGGTTTATATGCGGTTCCTACCCTATAAACAATCTCAGTTCATTCGGAGGGATTGCGTAGAGCTTTAATACATCATTAATCATTTTGGAGTTCGTTTACATACTTAACACTTTGTGGTCTTTAGCCAGTCAAGCCAACATCTGCGGCTGTTAATTCAGTATCTAAAGCAACAACAATGGACAACAAATGCATTAAATATTGCACTTATACAATCATCATTGCAATCATTGATGTGGAGTATTCCTTGCTGTTATGTAACTGCATATGTCCACAAGTGTACTCTGCAAAAAGAAAGGAATACTTTACCTTCACTAATTCAATTATAATTTAGTGCGCTGTGAAAGAATACTATAGCCGAGGGGTCAGGGGCTATTTTGACAAATATTCCCATTATTTCAATAAGTTATTTCCAATTCTCTCTACTTTATCCTAGAAGTACACTTTAATGAACAAATGATAGCAGAGCCAGCCCAGGGCATATAAACTAAACAACTATTAAGAATGGAAATCTTCTCTTTTGGGGTTTTGTGGCAGCCAGCGGCACAGGAAACATTGCGCGGATAGAGGATGGAGTCTCAATAAATATCAGCAAACTCTGGATGCAAATGTCCTGCAGTCAGTCAAGAAAGTGAATGTGGAGAGAGGCCGGCTTCTACGACAGAACAATGATCCAAAGCACACCTCTAAAATCTCAAATAGCTGAAGCTTTTCGAAAGGCCCCCACAGTCACGTAACTTGAGAATCAGCAAAACTCTGTTGATGGACCTTAAACATGCTTCGTGTGCAAGTGAGCCTAAAAATATCTTGATCTTGAAGTGATCCGCAGGAAGAGTGGGTTAAAAAATGCATTCATCAAGATTATAAAGACTCTTGGCTGGCCACAAAGAAGCGTGTGAGATGGTTATGGACAGCTTGATAAATTGAGCTGACTTATTTTTAACCCCTCTGGTACATAGTCCACACCTGACAGAAAGACTAACTTTTATATTAGGTATGTAATTCCTCTAGGTCCATTATAATTTACTGCCTGACATAGTTTTGATAAGATCCCCCAACTGAAGACGCTGTAGGAAGATTTTGGAGATATTTTGGATTCTCATCATTTTTTGTAGTTCAAATTAGCTGTTTCCCATACGATGCTTTAAAAACCACTGACCTGCTGTCATTTTTATCAAAACCACACGAAAGCTTTTTCATTTAAACCTTCGAAGAATTAGGTAAAGATATAAAATAAGCTTGACTGGAGGCCTCCAACACCACCACCCCCCCGGACTCCCTCCCTCTCCCTCTCCATGCCTCTTGCCTTTTTCTTTTTTTTTTTTTTCCTCTCAGGTCTTTTCTAGACTCTGCAGTCCCAGCCAACGAAACATCCGGCCCCTCTCCTCGGGGCTCTCCAGAAAGTTCCGCGCTGTGGAGCGGCTATAAGAACCAGCCATCTTCCCCCGCCACCCTCAGAGTAACCCCAGCGACAGTTTCTACACCCGGCAAGTAAGTGCGCCACACGGTGAAATTCGTAACGTTATTTAGCTGCACGGCTCATACATGCTAGCGGTTTCACTCGAGTTTAACGTAGCATAAGCTACTTTATGGCCGACGGGAATTGTCATTTCACCACATGTGCTGCCTATGAGAGCGTTATCTGTTTGAGGCTTGTGTTACCGTATTTTCGCCGTTAGCCAATGTTATTATTATTTTTTAAATTTCTTTAACCGTCGTTCTGGCTAATGTGAACTTTGTTACAGGGTAATATTAGCAAACGAGCGTTAATTTTAGGTTGTTTTTTTTTTTACGTGTGGCTCCGTCGCTAACGGCAGCGTCGGATCCTATCGTTAACCCTCATGGACGAGACACTTACGTCGCAGCTTAATGTGATATTCTCGTGTGTTTTCATTTATTTATTTTTTTAAAATTTCGTTTTAGGTTGGTCACCATGGTTCACGAAACCGGCTACTACGACCTCCTGGGTGTCAGCCCAGGCGCCTCACCGGAGGAAATCAAAAAAGCCTACAGAAAACTCGCACTGAAATATCACCCTGACAAGAATCCCAACGAAGGAGAGAAGGTGAGTTACATATGGGGACCTTTAGGGTGTCCCTGCGACCGTTTTTGGACTGCTGGAAACGACCTTTCTAATTTTAAACTGCACGCCTTGTTGAACTGACAGCGAGAACTTTCTGGAAAGATCCAGCCGCAGTTCCTCTGTCTGATTGCAGGAAGATTAGCCCTTTGACACTGTGTCGAAATGCCTCAGGCTGCAATGTCAGGAGGCTGTAAAATGAATGTTAAACATTGAATTAATTTAGTGGGTCCCTCACTGTCCTTTGTAGACTGTATATCTTAACGCATAAGGGCACATTAGGCTGATGGGTTTGGAAAGAACTTGACATATTACAGATACTTGCACTTTTTTTATTTTTATTTTTTTAAGTTTTCAGTGTCATTATCATAAAGTATGCTGAAAATGTACATCAGATATTCCTGATAAAGATCATTGGTCAGGAAACATGAATCTAATATCAGTCGTTACCACTTACTAGAGAGAACATTGAAATTATTAAATCATTTATTAGTTTAAGCTTTAAATGCAGTCTTGTTTTCCAAAGTGACTTAATAGTTGTTGTTTTTTAAAATTATTATTTCCATAGTTCAAGCTCATATCTCAAGCATATGAGGTGCTGTCAGATTCAAAGAAGAGAGACTTGTATGACCAAGGAGGAGAGCAAGCAATCAAAGAGGGAGGCATGAGCGGAGGAACTTCGCCAATGGACATTTTCAACATGTTCTTTGGAGGTGGTGGACGGATGCAGAGAGAGAGAAAAGGTGAGATTTGTATTTTATTAATTTTATAAGTAATCTAGCTGCAGGCCATTTGTAAATGTGTGTGTGTGTGTGTGTGTGTGTGTGTGTGTGTGTGTGTGTATATATATATATATACACACACACACACACACACACACACACACACACACACACACACACACACACACACACACACATTTTACCTTACATATATCTGCTTTTCCCACAGGAAAGAATGTTGTCCACCAGCTAGGTGTTACACTGGAAGAAATGTACAATGGCACCACCAGGAAGCTTGGACTCCAGAAGAATGTAATTTGTGAAAAATGTGATGGTACGTATTATGTGTGGTGATTTTGTATTTCTAATCCCATAGCCGATCAAGTTTGCTCATAAATTAAGAAAATGACTATTCTTTTTATTACAGGTTATGGAGGTAAGAAAGGTGCCTTGGAGAAGTGCTCCAATTGCAAAGGAAGAGGAGTACAAGTCAAAGTGCAACAGATTGGACCGGGCATGATTCAGCAGATCCAGAGCATGTGTCCAGACTGCCAGGGACAGGGTGAGAAATTTAACTCGAAAGACCGCTGTAAGAACTGCAATGGACACAAAGTTGAACGCAAGAAGAAGATTCTCGAAGTTCACATTGACAAAGGTGAGTTTTCCCTCATCTGAGAGTCATATTTCTTTAAAAAATTGTAGTTAGTAGTAAGCGTACTTTGCAGAGCAAACTAAACCGAAGATGTTGTGCAGGTATGAAAGATGGTCAGAAAATTACATTCCACGGAGAAGGTGACCAGGAACCTGGACTGGAACCTGGGGATGTAATCATTGTGCTGGATCAGAAGGAGCACTCTGTTTTCCAGAGACAAGAAGATAATTTAATAATGAAGATGAACATCAAACTTGTCGAGGCCCTTTGCGGTTTCAGGAAGACCATTGAAACATTAGACAACAGAATGCTCATCATCAACTTGGAGCCAGGTAATTTACTAATTGCCTCTAGTGCTGGCTTTTTATTTCTATTTTTTTTAAAATCCAGATTTCATTAACATATCTTTTTATCAACAGGTGAAGTAGTCAAGCACAGTGACATCAAATGTGTTCAGAATGAGGGCATGCCAATTTACAGGGACCCTTATGAAAAGGGACAGCTTATTATTCACTTCCAGGTAGGACACTGAACATTTCATGAGTGCAGCACAAATCTGGATTTAAATCTTTTTGTTAGATTCTCATGTTGTAGAAAAAAAAAAAAACAACAAAACATTCAGTTCAGCTGATTTGTAATGTATCCCGCAGGTGGAATTTCCAGATAAACACTGGCTCCCAGAGCATCTCATGTTCCAGCTGGAAAGACTGCTTCCTCCCAGGGAGGATGTGATGATTACTGATGACATGGAGGAGGTGGAACTCTGTGAGGTGGATGTGCGGACACAACAGAGAAGCTACAGTGGGGAAGCTTATGAGGAGGATGAGGAGGGTCCCAGAGGCGGAGTGCAATGTCAGACGCAGTGATTGTAGTCTGTGATACATATGTTGTCGAGCATGTGGGTTTTTTTGTTGTGGCTGTTTTGGATTGTTTTTGTTTGTCTTTTTTTTTTTTTTTTTTTTAAATTTTGTGTTTAAGTCATGTCATGTCAAAATAATGCACTGCATATTAGTCACATTAAGTTTCAAAACAGTTGCCAATTCCATTTTTGTGCTACTTTCCTGGAACAAAAATATACAAGTGGAGTACTAATTTTACATTTTATTTGTTATCAAAACTGTGTTTTGTTGGTGGGGTTTTTTTTTTTTTTTTTTTTAAATGTATGTTTCCAAAGAAATCAATGGCACAAATGTTTCAATTCAGAAGCTGAAAGGACTACTTGTATGCTTTCTGTGAAGGTAATTCAGTCATGACAAACATTTTTGGTTATTTCTCAATAAAAGTCCCAGAATGCTTCAACTTTTATAATGACTTGCTTTATTGATTTTAGTAAGATTTTACTTTTAGTATTTTACATGTTAAAAAAATTGCTAGTAATTTGCAAGAAATTTGTCATAAAAGTTGAACATTTGTACAGTGACAGAACCTGTCATTAGTGAATGAACAACAACATTGTAATCAATGGAAAAATAAGGTGTTTATCAACAGCACAGCTTTATTACAGTCATGATTAAGTGGATAATCCCTTTTTAATGTTGCTTTCTCCTGAAAGAACAACCTGTAAAGCAAAAATGAAAATGAGTTACATCTAGTTACAACTTAGGGATATGTCAGCTAAAGGAAGTGACACCTGGCTTTATAATCATGACTTTTACAAAGTATATCTATATACTAGCATGTCGATGTTTTACCCTCTGTCAGTCTGGCCTTTCCACCTTTTGGCTGGCACAACACCGTTGAGCATCCCACACAGAGTACCACTGTCTGTGCATGGCTGAACACAGTGGTGATCTTGTAGCAGCCTGCATAAGAAACAGTGTTAAACTGTAAACAAACAATAGGTCCAACATATAAATTGAAATTATAACAGACGTTTTCATGAATGCCATCACTGGTGGAAGAAGTATTCAAAACCATTTCCAAAGTAAGTAAAAGTATGAATTCAGCAATGTAAAAATACTCCATTGCAGGTAAAAGTCCTGTATTCAAAAGTTTACTTAAGTAAAAGTACACAGGTATTACCAGCAAAATGTAATTAAAGTTAAAAAAAGTAAAATACTTGGGCCCAGTGATTGATTAAGTTATCATATCTTACTTTACTGGATTCTTAATGCATTAATGCTGCTTAACTGTTGTAGCTGGCCCAGGTGCAGCTAGTTTTAACTAAATTTTATACAGTTATGTAATTTAGTCTAGTGGTTCCCAGACTAGGGATCAGGCCCCTTCTAAATGGTCACAAAGGGTCCTGAGATGATTAAACTACACAAATTTGTAGCCATTTTTTTTTTTTTTAAAATGTATGTTTCCAAAGAAATCAATGGCACAAATGTTTTCATTCAGAAGCTGAAAGGACTACTTGTATGCTTTCTGTGAAGGTAATTCAGTCATGACAAACATTTTTGGTTATTTCTCAATAAAAGTCCCAGAATGCTTCAACTTTTATAATGACTTGCTTTATTGATTTTAGTAAGATTTTACTTTTAGTATTTTACATGTTAAAAAAATTGCTAGTAATTTTCTAGAAATTTGTCATAAAAGTTGAACATTTGTACAGTGACAGAACCTGTCATTAGTGAATGAACAACAACATTGTAATCAATGGAAAAATAAGGTGTTTATCAACAGCACAGCTTTATTACAGTCATGATTAAGTGGATAATCCCTTTTTAATGTTGCTTTCTCCTGAAAGAACAACCTGTGAAGCAAAAATGAAAATGAGTTACATCTAGTTACAACTTAGGGATATGTCAGCTAAAGGAAGTGACACCTGGCTTTATAATCATGACTTTTACAAAGTATATCTATATACTAGCATGTCGATGTTTTACCCTCTGTCAGTCTGGCCTTTCCACCTTTTGGCTGGCACAACACCGTTGAGCATCCCACACAGAGTACCACTGTCTGTGCATGGCTGAACACAGTGGTGATCTTGTAGCAGCCTGCATAAGAAACAGTGTTAAACTGTAAACAAACAATAGGTCCAACATATAAATTGAAATTATAACAGACGTTTTCATGAATGCCATCACTGGTGGAAGAAGTATTCAAAACCATTTCCAAAGTAAGTAAAAGTATGAATTCAGCAATGTAAAAATACTCCATTGCAGGTAAAAGTCCTGTATTCAAAAGTTTACTTAAGTAAAAGTACACAGGTATTACCAGCAAAATGTAATTAAAGTTAAAAAAAGTAAAATACTTGGGCCCAGTGATTGATTAAGTTATCATATCTTACTTTACTGGATTCTTAATGCATTAATGCTGCTAAGCTGTTGTAGCTGGCCCAGGTGCAGCTAGTTTTAACTAAATTATATACAATTATGTAATTTAGTCTAGTGGTTCCCAGACTAGGGATCAGGCCCCTTCTAAATGGTCACAAAGGGTCCTGAGATGATTAAACTACACAAATTTGTAGCCATTTTTTTTTTAATTCTCTAATCTTTTATTTTTGAGAAATATTGCATAACTTTACCCCTTTAACTCTTTGATATTTTAACGAAACAATCTGAGAAGTTTAGAGGGGAAATCACCTTTTAGTGGAAGTACTAACAGTTCATATCTGAATCTGAATTAAATCTGAAACCTTGAGTTTTGTTTTGTATTTCACAAGCATATCACGTTTTTGATGTAAAATTTGAAAGGAAAGTTATGTTAGTAAAGTTAAGCAGATAGAAAACTACAGCTGTTGGATAAATGTAGTGGTGTAAAAAATTGCAAAGTGTTTCCCTCTGAAATGTAGTGGAGTATTACTACATAATAGCATGAAATTGAAATGGTCAACTACAGTACAAGTACCCCAAAATTGAACTCAGGCACATTTGAGTAAATGTACTTAGTTACCTTCCACCACTGAATGTCATGTATGTAATGTGAGGTAAACAATGGATTAAATCACTGCAAACCCATGACAGGAGTAACTGGTCAATGTGTGACCAAACAAATGGCCTTAAAACACTGCATCAGACCGTCAGTTAATCTGGTCTTGTGTGTAATGCATGTATCACACTCCTGGGAGGACCTGGATCTACCGTATAGACAGACCTTACCTGGGCACTTCACGTCCATAAAGTAGGAGTTCGGGCTCTGAACGAGCCTTTTCTTTTTATGCTGTCTTCTCTCGTGGTCCATACAAGGGTGGAGGAGGTCTTTGGCGAGCTAAAAGTAGCGAAACATACTAATTTAGAGCTAACCTTTAATTTGACAGACAGTTGAAGTAGACCTGAGACAGGTTCAGTCACACAGAAGTGCAACAGTGGTTTTCAAGAATCTGTAGTATTATTATAAAATGTGTATAAAGGTAATTACAATTCTCTGCAGGTAAGTGGTCATCTGTTTTGTTTTTTAAGCTTCAGACAACACGGCGAATACCTGATATTAGCTAACGTTTAAGCGATACCATAGACGACGAAAATTCACTAGCTTAAGCGCACACACACGCACTGTAGTTTTCCATAAAAGTAATGTTAAGTATACTGAATTTGTGTTTGTAAAATCCATCTGGTGAAAGAATTTTTATATCGCTGTTGGGTTTCAGCAAGTAGTCGCCAGCTTTTTTTTTTTTTTTTTTTTTAAATATATACAGTCTAGGGTCGCCACCCGTGTCAGACTGAGCTATGTTAGCTAACTTCCTATCCATGTGCTGGCCGCTGCTACATATCAACAACACAACTTCTAGCTCTAGGTTTTACATCTACAACGTAGTCGACGGTAAACACGCACTGGCAGCAGACAACGCCGCATGTTAACTCAAACACAACGAATGACCAAAAAAACCCCGTAACTTACAGGCATTTTCCACCGTGATAGCCTAGCTTTTCTGCGTATACGTGGGCTGCTTGGACAGAACTGTGCAGTAATGGTTTTGGGGGGGGGTTGTCTTACAAAATGACAACAGCCTTCAGGTGCAGTATTTTTTTAAAATGATTTCCCAACTGAGAAGGGCGCTTTTGACGTTTTTAGCATTTTATCATGCTTAAATGAGAAAGTCTGGCACCTGGCGTCCCACGGTTGTTCCTATTTTTTTTTATTGTAGATATATGTAGAGATCGTTGAAAATGTGTAAACTTTTTAATAATATCAAAATTAGAACGAATTGTGTGCAGCCTGTCCCTGGGGTGTGTGCAGTGTTTCGGGGGTTTTGCAAAACATGAAATTTTTTTTTTTTTTTTTTTTGGATACATCGGAGAATAAAATAGGTGTACATGGTTAATGAAAAGGAGAGGAAAGAAACACCAGATTTGTGTTTATGTAGGCGTTTTCAAATCATCATTACTGGAGGTATACACCTCTAATATACCCATTATGATGTTGCAGTCCCCTCATAGTTAAATTTATTAAAAAGCAGACAAGATAAGGGGCATATCCAACCAACAACAATTAAAAACAGCAGAAGAAATAAACGTAGCTACATGTAGTCCTGGATCACCCTTTTGTCCCTCTAAACTACGTAGACCATAATGCAAAGCAGACGGCGACGTCACTCTCCCCGGCACCGGTCTGCCGCCGGTCCGCCACAGGCAGCGGAGGGCTTCCAGACGGGGGATCCCGGCTCAGCGGGGCCTTACGATAGCGGTGTGCCGAAATGGCGAAGACGTACGACTATCTCTTCAAACTGCTGCTCATCGGAGACAGCGGCGTCGGCAAGACATGTCTGCTGTTCAGATTCAGCGAGGACTCCTTCAATACCACCTTCATATCCACGATAGGTGAGTACCCTGCGGTCGCCCCTGAGGATAAATCTGACATAATGCATGCCCGTTTTAACATATTACAGTGCTTTACTGCCATTGCTCTAATGGTGGTCAAAATATGTAGTCAACGGTAGTATCCTATAACAAATCTGTATCATATAATACAGACCCACAATGTTTGAAGGGGCATCAGAGTAAGACAATGGGGCTGTGAGAGAAAATAGTGATGAGCTCCTGTCCTTGATGGTTCCAAGGCACCAGTAAGGCTAAATTTAGAATGAGACCAGAATTATAGTCATGATGTTCGACCTCCGTAAAGCTCTATAGTATTCTACTGCCGCTACTTTTGCTGTGACATTAAATTGTGTCCTTCAGCAAATTGACATAGGATTAGCAGTTCGTGTTAAAAAAAAAAAGTTTACAAAGGACAGCCGCTTATTACAGATGTGCCTGGTTTGCTGTGTATTGCAGACATGTGACACATTTTAAGATACCATGTAACCAATCAATACAGTAATCATCAGCTCATACAGCTCCGTCTGTGCTTGTTTATTCAAATCCAGGAATAGACTTCAAAATCAGAACAATAGAGCTGGATGGAAAAAGAGTCAAACTTCAGATTTGGTAAGTGTGATGTGAGCAGACATTTTCTCATTTTTTATATAAAAAAAAAAAAAAAAATCTGAATTTGAAATGAATCTGACCATTTACCACTGAAGTTGATTCGATGTTCTCAGGGACACGGCAGGACAGGAGAGGTTTCGCACCATCACTACAGCTTACTACAGAGGGGCTATGGTAAGTCCTCCCTTAATCCATACACTTTCTCACAGTGCATCTACCTTACATATCAGGGTTTGGAAATTGTTTGTGAGGATGACTGTTTTTCCTCACAGGGCATTATGTTGGTCTATGACATCTGCAATGAGAAGTCCTTTGAAAACATAAAAAACTGGATCAGAAATATTGAAGAGGTGAGCTCTGAATTTAATTTATACTAGTAAACTAAAACTGTTAAGAATTGCTGTTTGATATTGGAATTGTATACTGAGAGTAACATACTTAGCATGATGAGTTTTTTAATTTCTCCCAGCATGCCTCGTCCGATGTGGAGAAGATGATCCTGGGTAACAAATGTGACATGACTGACAGGAGACAGGTGTCCAAAGACAGAGGTGAAAAAGTGAGTCTCGGCAGCCGGTCATTACTAAAAAGGAAGTCTCAAACAAATTGAAATGCTTTGCACATTTCCAATTTTCACTGAGTGACACTTACATTGAGTTCATATCTCACTCAGCTGGCTATTGATTATGGAGTAAAGTTCTTGGAGACCAGCGCAAAGTCTAGCTTAAATGTAGAGGAGGTAAGCGGAAATTTTTAACCATGAAAGTGTCATGTAACATGACTGATATACATGTTCATTCAACTTTGGTTTTTGTTTCTCTGTCACTCCAGGCTTTTTATACTATGGGAAGGGACATATTACATAATCTGAGCTCAAAGACAGTAAGTGGTTAAGAGTTTGTTATAATAGATGCTACACTTTGTTTGAAACGGTATCTGTTACATTCCTCCACTATCATGTCTTCCTGTGCTAGACTGACAACGGTGCCGGAGGGTCGGGCAAACCGGTCAAGATCTCAGAGAAAAAGTCGAAGAGAATCAAATTCTTCAAGTGTTCACTCCTCTAGGCCGCTCATCTCTAGTGTTCACGGCTCACGGCTGTTTTGGAGGGTTACTGCCTCCCGGACGCCCTCGCAGCAGCGGCAGCACTGGCCATGATTAGAGGGCCTTACTGCCAGCTGAAGCTCACAGGTTCATGAGCGGTTGAGATGCCATCCTGACCCGCCGACCAGAGGAGCATCAACAAGGAATGAGGCCATCAGCAGTGATCGTCAGCAGTGGTTTGTAGCTGGCCATGCAGTCTGCTCACAGGGGGCAGTGATTCTGTTGGCATTCATAATACCTCTGGTGGATCTCATGAATATATCTCAGTTACACATAGTTGTCTTATAAAATGTTAAACAATGAAAACAAATCTTTTTTTTTTTTTTTTCATATGCTTTAGCATTATTTTATACACACTACCTATTGTCATATTTACTATGATGATTCTGTGGGATAGACATATCAAGTCTCAGCACTGATTGTATTTATCTGTGTGAATTCGTGTATATTAATATGGTTGTGGTCTCCAGTTGCACTGGCAACATATCTACTTGTTCATGTGTGCCTAGAAGGAGTTACAGTATTGTGATAGAAAAGGCAAAAGTATGTATAAATACAACCTAATGTATTCTCTCTTTTATTTATTCCTTTTTAATGGAACCTTTATTTATGCAGGTTTCTGTGACAAAATGAAACTGTGAAAGGGTTGTTTGTTTCTTGGAAGCTGTACTTAATACATATTGTTATGGCAGGTGTCAGTATTTGCATGAAGGCTGTAGGGACACCACTGAGTGGGTCATTATTAAGCACATTTTACAGTATCTAAAAAAGTGTTTACAGACAGTATTTCAAAGTGTCAACCATATATAGGAAATTCATGTTTTTGCTGTTTGCATAGTTTATATACGTAAGCACAATAAACAGTTGTGTATATCCTTTAACCTTAAAGTATGGACATCCAACGGGCTCCCTTTACATCTCCACGAAAACACAATGACATGGGAAAGCTGTAATGTGAATGATTGTCTTTGTAAGCTACTGTATGTTACACCAATGAAAAGTAAAGAAAGTGGATCTTCTAAAAAGAATATTATGTTCATTCCAGCTATTCTGCATTCTAATTTTATCATTATTGTGAAAACTGTCTCATAACCGCAGTGAGTAGTGATCTTCTGTCGATGGGAGGCTATCTTTAATTCCATCGTTACCAGCACCACTGGTAGCATTCAGTTCCTCTTCCTCCTGTATTTATGTTTTTTTTCCTCATTCTGTTTTATTGTCCTCATTTGCTGCTTTAATCAATCTCCTCTCTTTGTTGCTGTCATTTCTCTTCCTGTGCATCATCTTCTTTCTCTGCCTCCATCCTCCTTCTCACATCTTCTCCTCCAACAGCTGCCACCCTGCAGACATCAACGAGGTCTCTCTCGCTGCTAGAGCCTCTGGGCTCCTTGCTAACCATCAAACACTTTGCTTTCCTCTCACTGGCATTCCAGCTCTGTGACCTGTTACACGGCGAATACTTTTCGTCAGCTACAGTCAGATACTCAGTAGTGTCCGAGAGGTTTCTCTTCGCCTTCATCTTTGTTTGGTTTTCCACGGGCTCTGCTGCTGGAAGAGTTCCCTCACTTTCTAAAGGAATTTGATCAATCTGATTTTCTTCTTTTTTAAGATCTGCAGGTGCAGTGCTAGTTTGAAACTGCTGGGTAAGAGTTCTGACTGTTGATACTTTAGGCATGTGACCAAAAGTACTGGGGTGCACCTGATACTCCAGATTTGCTGGCCACTGATTTGGTGTTTTAGTTACTTGCTCCACCAGTGACCTGTATTCTGCAGTTTGCAGCACATCATCAGTAGCTTCGGCTGGATTGTAGAAGATGCTGCTCATAGCCCTCTTCTTTGTGATAGGAGAAGTTTGACTTTGAGTTTCAGTAGGGACATATCTCAAAGATTCAGTCCTCTTAGGAGACGAGGAGGTTCCCAGTAGCACATGGGCTTTCTTTGTGGGTTCAGCTGCTTCCTCTGGTTCATCGGGAGGGCTGATGATGACGGTGCTCATAGACCTCCTCTTTGTCAGAGAAGACACGGGTTGGTCTTCGACCGGAAAGTATCTCAAGGATTTAGTCCTTTTTGGAGGGGAAGAAGGCTTTAGTCTATTCTTGTCTGTTAGTCTATCTAGCAGCAATGTGCTGTCTTGTTTTATGTTGGTTATGGTCTCTTGACTTGATGCTGCAGAAACAGGCTTTTGTTCACATGGAGATATGAGAATGTCCACACAGGAGCTGGGCTGCGATCTCTCCAAACCAGCTACTTCTAAGGTCTGACCCCCTTCCTTTGTGTTGAGAGTACAGATGGTGGAGGCTTGCCGCAGACTCCTCTGTCTCTCTAGACCAGTTTTTGTTGTCTCATCTGTGTCCTTCTGCTTCGATGCAAACTCTTCCATGTCCATGTGGAAGCGGTAAAGGCTGTAACCATCAGCACTGTTAATACTGCCCTGGCGAAGGAGGGTGGAAGGGTCACACACGGAGGAGTTTCGTGAATAGGTTCTAGTTAGCTCCAATCTGTCCACTCCTGCGAGCTTTTCCAGGGCCACTGCCATTCGTCCGTGGATCTCTTCCAGTTGGGCCAGGCGCAGGTCCACCGTCTGCAGGGAGGCCTTCATGGTGTTCTCCCTCTCATTTACCTCCTCCAGACGCATGGACATATTCTCAACTCTGCCAAGAACACAAAAGAAATAGAAATTTTTTTGTAAGTATGACCTGTAATTAATGTGTAGAAATGTCTAAATTACACATGAAAAGAGGGTTCACCTTTCTGAGGTAACCTTGATGCGTTCATCACTGGAGGACTGCTGCTCATCCTCTTTCTCACGGAAGTATTCCTCCACACACTGTTCTTCGAACTCGTACAGATTTTTTAGCTCCTCTGGATTCAGCCTAAGCTCTGTTAGAAACAAATCACGACAACATGTCACTCTGAGTGTTTCTTGACATTTAAGTCAGGACCAAAACTGTTCTGGAAGTGTATGCCAATGGGCTAAAACATGGTAAGATTCATTTTATTGACCCAGGATAAGATTAAATTTATTCACTTTTGGTCCTGATTTTAAAGGTTTCAAAGTATATCATATATGTCATTTATCCAGTGAAATTGTATATTATTTACTATTTCATTAGTTAAATTGTATGTATAGGTTTTGCATCATTAGAGGAAACTAACTGAGGCCTCGGTCCTTCTCATCTAGCTCTCCCTCTTGTTTCTTCCTGGCACAACGTCGAAACAGCCTGTTGAAGAGGATGTAGAGGTGGCTGAAGATGATGAGAGGCGGAGGCAGGATGGGACGGTCATGAAAAGTCATGATCAGCTGATATCTCTGGAACTTCCACACCTGGTTGGAAATGGACTTGACTTCAAAGAAGGTGTTGCTGTGGGACAGGAAACACAGACCAGTGAGTACAAACTGTAACAGTACAGTAGGGGTAGATGTTTCCTGTAAATAAAAGAGCAGTCAGACACTGGAACATATATTTACTTAAAGACTGCAATGAGCAAGTTGACCAGAAGAATGTTTGCCACGAGAAGGTAACAGGCCATAATAGCGGGTGTGAGCCAGGCACCCGGGATACACGGAGGCAGTTTCTTCCCATCCTCATCGTATAAATGTTCACCACATGGAGCTGTGGGGAAAGGAGGTTATAGCTATTGAGTTTATCCTGAGACCTTTATTCTAATTGATTGGAATTGCATTCTTGCCTTTTAAAACTACTCACGGTTGATTTCCATTGCATAGACTTTGAGAAATCCAAGAAAAGCGCAGTCACGCAGAAACATGGAGAAAGCATTAAAATCAATAAGCATAGGATTTTCATATCATACTTCTGTCAAGGTCAAGCTGATGTCCATGAAAGAGTGGACTGGTGTCATCAGAATGTTTCTTCAACTTGCCAGTAATCAAACAATAAAAATAATTGCTCTACTTTATATCTCCGGCCTTTTTTTAACTTTATTGTTTATGGAAAATCTGATTTTAAGATTAGTTCACAGCTTTGTTCAGAAAAATGAAAAATATGGAGCATTTGTTTTAAAACTGGGAGAATCAAACCTGAAGATTTAAATATCAATATATACAGTATATTTAAAAAACAAACAAACATGTATTACCAACTTCTTCAGAAAACAACTGTTTTGATGTTTAATAACCCTGTTAATTTAGGCTTTGTCAGTAGCTGCTTATGGCCTTCACCCTGACAGAAGAAACACTGACAGAAAAAAAAACTTGAAGGCAGATGATCATGATCCTATGCCATGAGTTAATGATACCTACTCTGCTCTTCCTCAAGGCAACATTTTTGCAATGCATTGAAGTAAGAACCTATTATAAATGGGCCAGCAGAGGGAGACAAAGTATTGAGGGGTTACAGTGTAGTCTATTGTTACTAAACATCACAGAATTTAAGACATAGAAATTAATGTAGCACTGATCATCTGCCCAGAATCAGGAAACAGAATCTTACTATGAATTCTAGTCTTACGGTCTATCGAGTCCGCAAAAACCTCTCCATAGATCATCCAGTAGGGCATGTAGAAAATATTTCTGGCCAGGCGCCAGGTTGGCTCCTCATCTGGGTGAAGGATGGCTTGCCGAGCCACGCCGAAGCTCATAAGCACCACCAACATGATCACCACAAAGTACATCATGTCAATCATCTGAAAAAAAAGAAACAAAAATAAATTTGGACTCAGTGTGACTTTCTGTTCATTCTGTTTGTATACATTTCATGTCTGTTATGGGACTTTCATGTGATTTGTTTAACTCAGAGGGAAACGCTAAAGGTCATTACCATCTTCCCTATCATCATCACATAGGGTCCCAGGTATTTGTTGACTCCAAAGATGTCCAGGACTCGAATGTACCAGAAGATGATGTCTATACAGTAGATGACTCTGCCGTAGCCCAGGTAAGGTTCATGCTGCAGCCGTAGCATGAGACCAAGAAGGAAGGTGGATATGGCCACCAGGTCCGTGATGTTCCAGTACTCCTCCAGCCACACACTTATCTTCTGTTTCAGCTTCCCCGGCTCTGACATGAGAATCTAGACACCAGGGTTTAAAGGTCATATAGAGACCACAAATTCTCATCAATACGCATAGTGACTAGAATCTGATCGAATAGATCATATTTTATCACTTTTACCTGTCTGACTTTTTCAGTGCCTAGTGTGAGGATGTATGCAATGACAGTCCACTCTTGTATAGATGGCCATCGCTCCATTTTCACCAGGATAATGTAGTTGTACAACATTAAATAGCCCAGATAGGAAATCTGCCGGAAGTCATAAAGTCATTTTTATCGTAAGTTATAATTAATTTTAAAATGCTCACAACGATTCTTTCAATGCACAAGAAGGGAACTTACAGTGTTGAACCAGAATTTGGTAAAGGGCGCATCGTAAAACTCAAAGAACCTTTTGCCAATGGGGATTTTGTGGACTTTAGTGCTACCCTCCTCTTCATCTCCCTTTCGAGAAATTGCATCAGCATTAGCTTCCTACAACATAACAGCAAACTCAGCTCGTCATCGTTTTGGCTTGACAAAAAGGGCTGATTAACAGTATGTGAACACAAATTCATCTGACAAGGTCAGCATGCACCAATACCTTGCTGGATTTTGTGTCCTCATCCTTGTCTTTTCCGTCTTCTTTGCCTCCAGGTGCATGGTAGGACGCATCATCTCCAAGACGGAAATCCAACAGTAGAATTAAAAGAGGAAACATGATTCCCAAAATAACCTAGGTGAAAAAATGATCAGAGTTTTTATAAGTTACATTGAGTTTTTTATTTGTTTAGAGAGAATTAATTTACTCTAATGTGACGCAAATGACAAGTATTACAACTACTGATGTCGTTGCTATCATTGTAGAATATTTTTTATGGTTGCTTGAAAGGAAAACATTTTGTCATATCAACCTTGAGGCCAGGGTTCTTGCCGATCCTCAAGCAACCCATCCACATGTCAGTGAGCAACATCTGGCTGCAGGTGTGGGCAATGAAGTCACGCTGCTTAGCAGCCACAGCCAGTTTCAGACAGGTTGAGTTACTCCAGTTAACCAGCTCGTATGTTAAGAGTTTCATGGCCACTTGCTCATCATGCTTGTAGGACTGGTCTAACAGTTCGTAGGCCAGCTGACCAAATTCTCTATGAAAGAGAGGGAACAACAACAATCATCTCTATACAGCACTTCTCAAAAGAGTTTGAGACCACAGATGCGCCAATGAAATATATATACACGCATATATAAGGGAGCATAAGCTGTTTAGACTAGTGGACAGGAACCCAACATAAAGGTGCCCAAATTAGAGTGATAGGCACTTGTGTGTTTTTATCTTCATAAAAAAACTTGTGACACTACAACTTTAACCTGTGCACGAGATATTATATGTACTGACTTGGAGTTGTTCTCCAAGTCTTGGGAGATGTCATCCACCAGTTCACTCTCGGAGCACTCATGGGCCATGGCTTTATACAGTTTACAAGCCACCAGGGCCTTGGCCATGGCTTCTTCTCCACGCTGCCAGAGGAAGAGCGCCATCTTCTGGCGCTTCATCAGCACCGCCCACAGCATCAGCTCATGGAAGGGGTACTTGAATCGACAGATCTCAGGGTCGTCCACATCAATTTCCACTTCTTCCTCTTTCTTCTTTTTCGCCTTTTTCTTGCCTTTTGGTCTAGGTTCATCATCCTAACAAAATAAAAGATGATGATAGATTATTCTGCTGTGTGAGTTGTACCATTTCAGCTAACTGTGTGTTTTGTTGAAAAAAGGACACCTCACCTCCATTCCCAGAAGCTTTAGGGCTTTTGGCTGCGCAAAGACAAAGAAACGTGATAATTAATGTCGAATATTACTTAATATGATGAGCAAGTCATTATCATTTATTTTCTTTCAACCATGCTTACCCTTTTTAGTCCATACAAATTATTGTAGAGGTTACGGAAAACCTTCCTGGTGTAGTTGCTCCTGTACGCTCCACCCATGAGGTATTCCAGCACCAGGCCAATATCAATCAAAGTGATCTGATAATCCGGAGGAAGGTTTCCCTGTAGAATCACCAGAGTAATATATAACAAAGCAGGTGTCTCAAGATAGTATAAAACCTGTATTATGCATCAAAAACGCTGAATACTGCAGGAAAACTAATTTTACCTTTTTGACGTCCCTAACCACAGCATGCAGTGTATTAGCCGGGCCAAGTTTCTGAGAGAAGAGAAGCGTGGACAAGGCAGGAGAAAGAAGGTTAGAAATAAGAGTTGACCCTTTTTCATATTTTTCAGATCGGTATTTTGTGGCATTTAGATTTGTTTTTTTGTTTTCCTTTGCTGCAGTGCATCAGGCCCACCGTATTGTATAACTCCTCCAGTCTGGGAATGGTGAGAAAGTGGTGAATATTGACCCCATTCTCAAGGAGCAGTTTGACAAAGTCAACTCTGTCCAGCACCAGAGCATCCATCATTGCCTGCTCCAGAGAGTTCACCTAGGAAGCGTTAACAAACGGACTAATTATTATTTACACTGTACGGCCTTCATTCTATTTTCATCCATCTGAAGTGAAAATTTTGTCATAAACCCTAATCCTACCCAACGAATCATCTCCAACTTCCTCGGGTCTGTTTCCTCTGGAGGTTCAGGCTTCGCCTTTCCTTTCCCTTTCCCCTTCTTTGCCCGGGTCTTGTTGCGCGGAGCGCTGGCGGGACTCTTCTGTTTCTCCTGCATCGGGGCTGCAGAGGTTGTAGTGCTGGCGATGGCACCTGCAGGCTAACCGAAAGGAATAAGAGGAAAGCTAGAGCTCTGTCACTCTTCTTTCTGCTCTTAGGATTACTTGGTTACATTAAATCATTGAAATTTTTTGTATCTGAGAAACACAAATCAGGACAAAACAAGCTCTTTCTGTCCTTCCGCCATGGCTTGAGAACACACTGTTCTTAAAGCAATTCAGTTACATATCATTTTTATTTTCAAAACCAAATTCTGTCCATCAGTCCTAAATACATCCTTTGTAACTTTGCAACTGTAGTGCACTCATGTGTAATAATTAATTGACACTATTCAGATACGAGCACCACTCACTGGTAAATTGTGTCCATAAACAAAGATGTGGTTGCGAGCAATATCCACTCTGTTCCAGGCCAGAGCCAAACTGAGCTGATCTGCTGCTGAAGCATTCGTGCCTGATGCAAACGAAATGGAGGAACAGAGAGAGAGAAGAGGTGGTATGTGGTATGTAGCAAGAAAAATATTGCTGTGATGTAATAGTACAAATAAATTTGAGATATCTAACTGCGATGCAGCCAGACAATACCTTTTAACAAGGCAGTAAGAATGGCCATTTCAATATCTTGTTGTCCCTCTGAACCCATTCGAAAAACTGTGATCTACATGTGAGGAAAAAAAATGAGAAGAGAAGAAGAAACTGCAGATGTGAGCAAGGCAGTCATATAATGTCGGAATCTGTTAATAACCAGCTACATAAATGAAGAGATGAATCGATAAACAAATGAATTTGTGCCATGAGTTTACCACTCTCACGGTAGTGGTACACGTGGAGAATCTTTCAGCGGGACCTCTCCCTGCAACCCTCTGTGGCTGACCCTTCGAGCACAAACAGCTAATTTACTTGTCAGACAGAGTGATAGTACTTGCCTTGTTATAGACTAGACTATATCGAATGAAATTACGCTGACGGGCCTGTCACATGTGCGGCCATGGCAAATGAGATTAGGTTGGCATGAATATGTGGCACTGTGCCAGAGATTTCAGGGCTGGTCTCGAGATGCGTTAATAATGAGCAGCCTGCATCAGTATGAGGACTGAAAACTTGCGCTGTGTGCTTTGTTTCTGCAAATAGGGAGATTTTTATGAGTGAACTCATAATTCGGTTAAATGTTGTATCCCGGTGTTACGTCATCTCAAATTTCAGCTCTCTAAATCAGTGCTTTTATTTTGTCTAACCCAGCTGTTCACATGAGATGCACTTGAGATGAAAGGATTATGTGGGGACTAGACAGTGACACTGATTCACCTGTAGCTTATTCATGGCACTTTAGATTAAGAGCAGGCAATAGTGTGGCCTCTTAGTTGTGTCTATAGTTCTGTCCCATTGTCTGGGTCGTATCAGCGAGAACTAAATGGTAGGGGAAAAAAAGCCCGGAGCAGTGTGATCTTTGAAAAAGCAGTTTAAGTTGCTTATCTGAGTGTGTTGGAGCATTAGGCAGTCTAATACATCGGGGATAGACGATGCAGAGTCTCTGGTGAAGTGATAGCACTCTAGGCACTGAAAAAAGCCTGGGGAGCGGAGAGAGAGTGGAACCTGGCTGAGGATTAGAGAGATGGATCCTCTCCTCCATCTGTGTGCTGCATGTTTACCGTGAATGGATCAAGTAAGAGCCTCTGCTAAGCAGGTGGTAGTGTGCCCTGATCTTTCCCACCCAAATGTATGGAGTCTGGAGATTAAATGTGCTGGGTATTACAAACTACTAATCACATCACTTACGTCTAGGGAAATCTGCTGGGGATGCACAAATGCTGCTGCTATTTAAGTACCAAGTTTTCCAGCAAACAGTTTGGAGAAACACTCAACCCCTCGGGGATTAATCCGCTATCTGCGAAGACTCTTACCAGGGTGTGTGCTTCATCGTAGAGCGTTGAACTGTAGTGTTTACATAAAAGGAATGAGTTTAATACTGCAGAATCAGACACCGAACACCCCTTTACAGCTGTTCACTTATACATGAGTGTTGATGGTGCTCTACAGTGAAGCCGCGAATGCCTCGGATTATATGACATGACCAGATATGGGCACAACAAGGAGGCGAAATGACAGACAGGTTGTGGGGATTATGTTTATTCAATATGTTAATGGAAATACACAGATGAGTGGAATGGATGAATGATGATGAAGACCAGATGTTTCACAACTCAAAAGTTATTTATTGATTGACACAGCAAATGTTATTTTCAAATACAAGATCATTGTGAAATACAAGGAGCATGAAGATATTAACACTTTATTAACCACGTTTATGAGATTTTACTCAGTTTTTTCTTCTACTCACCAGTTCCCTTTTCTTCATGCACTCCATTACCATGAGCAGGATCTGCTGTGATTGGCTTTTGGTGTAATTGAAAGTCTTCTGAATAGTAACCAACAATTGGTCTCTGACGTCATCATTAACTAGGCTGGAAAGTGGGGATTAAAGGATGAAATTTCAGCTTTTTACCAGCTTTATTTAGAATAATAAAAATACCGAGAAGGAGAAATCATGTAAAATCTCACCCCCCATCCTCTGAGAACTTGTGTGCGAAGGAAATGATGTCAGAAGCTCGGCCGCTGCCGTCACACACCACCACAGGGATGGGAGGCTCATCTCTCAGACTCTCTAGGGCGATGGAGATAACGTTGGGACCTCCCTCCACTATCAGACACACCAGGGGGACCCCCTGACCCAGACCTGAAAAACACAGCTAAAATCGTCGGTCCTTGAAACCCATCCATCCATTTGTCAACTTAAGTGTCACCTTATAATCACAGAACTTTGAGAATGAAATGTTGAAACAGAACACGCTGATGTGATGTGTCAACAGGCAACAACCAGAGGAGGGAGGGAGTGATGTCAGTGGTGACGGCTGAGCATCCCTTTGCTGTCCCTGCCTTATCCGAGCTCCAGGCATAGGATGACAAAGGGAAGCCCACAGGTCACAGAGGAGCTCTCCATCCACATGTCCAACAAGACTGAGTGGCTCACGCACACGCACTATGGAGGATGGAGTAGGCTTTGTGATGTCTGTGTAGCACTGTGTGACTTACGAGTGTTGATCTTCTGCAGGGAGATGTGCTTCTCCAGCAGTCGACGTAGTTTGACCTCAGAGCCGTACTTCCCGCAGGTGCCATTGTCGGTCAGGATGAAGTGGGAGTGGCTGTTGTTGAGCACGGCCAGCTTGCTCAGTGGGTTTGCCATCGACTGATAGGGTCTGGTTACCTGGTAAAGGAAGAAGAAAGTAGTTTGAAGCGTTTAAAGAAGAAATATTAATATGAAAGCGTCTCTTCTCGGGAAACTAAATGCAGCTGCAAATGTTCTCACATCTTTTCCGATGAGGTCGTCTTTGCTTTCCAGTATCCCCCATGGAGCAATTCCTATTGCGCACACCTTCCCTCGTGACTTGGAGGAATGATCCTTCAAGGCATCTCCGACATGACGGATCACCCCTAAGTTGTAATAAGCAAAATACAGCCTCATGAATAATGACTCTTTCAGCTGCCTAATGGGGCTGTGTGATGGGACACACTGTGTTTACTGCACGCGAAATCCACACAGATTGTCATTTGTGATTAATTTTTCCACAAAAGCTCTAATTATAGTGCTTAAACCTGTGACAATAGGTTGGTCAAATCTCCCCCAGGAGATTGTAGAATACGTATTACGTAATGACAATTTAGAGCAAAGGCAATCTTTTAATGTCACAAATAAGGGAACATTAAAAGCATTATCCTGAAGTGTCAGCGCCCTACCCGTGTTGACTCCACCCGTGAAGATCCACGCTCCAGTTGTGACGGCAGCTTTGATCAGGCCTTTGCCAAACACTTGCTTGAGTTTGGGCTGGAGGTCGAAGTTCTGGAGACCTCCATGAACAGAGATGAGCAACGTGGGCAGCTCCAGCTGCCAGTCCTTCACCATCAGATGCAGCAGGTTGTCAGGCTTGGTGTCATAGGAAACCCGGATATACTAGTAAAGAAAAGATTGGGAATGTACAGTATTGTCACTTATTTTGAATCAAACCACACGGTCACTTTGTCTGCTGTAAATTCCACAAGTTTTAAACAAAGGGTCAGGTGTCAGAGGCCACCCTTTAGGGCCACATCCGATCACTCACTCCTCTCATGCTGTTGTGACTTCTCACAGGACCAACTACGTAACAAAGACATAATCTTTCAGCAGCTGAGACCCACCATGGCCTTGTTGATGAATCCTCCACCCTGGAACTCGATTATGCCAAAGGCGTCTGTTGGGTAAGTTCTGGTGTATTTGATCACAGTCCATTTATCCTTTGGGGTGTCGATCTGCACCAGCTGGTTTGTTTCCTCTACTGAGTTGGCACCAGGAGGGATGGCCACGTGCTGCGTTGTCAGCTGACCACAGGCACATCTAGACGGATCACAGAACAAGAATCACTCACTAACACATCAGTACTGGGGCCCGTGGAGCTTTGTGGCCTGGTCCCTGATTTTTAAACTTAAAAACTGGGTGGGTTATTCATAGAAATCCCTGAGCGATATAGTATCCAGTGTTGTTGAGGTTACCAGAACAGAAGGAGCGGAGTCAAAGACTGTTGTATAGTTTTCCTATGAAGGCTGTGTTTTTTTTTCCCCAAAACACACATTGTGCTGGCTCTTTCATGACTGTGCCCATTTCTGGGAAATATGTGCCTCGATGAACAAAGGGTTGCCCTGCCTGGCTGCTCTCAGCCTGTTCTCTGAGCCCAGGACAATAACCATGTCCTACAAATATACTGAAAAATCACTTTTAATCTCAGTAAATGTCTGATAATTTGTATTCATAGGTGTCATGAGTTAGTAAATGAACGAATTAATAGGATGAAATTATTTCCGATCTAATTAAAACATTTCTCATAGTGAATATAGGGCATCATTCATATTTTAATTTACATAATTAACACTGTCATGAGTTACACATTCTATTAACAAGGGCCCAGTTGACAACTAAGGAAAATTTATATATATATTATATTAGTATATATATTTGAGTAAAATGAAAGTTATTTGTAGTAAGCTGTCTCAAGCAGTAGAAAGGATCAAGACTATTTAGTCAAACGTGGTTAATTTGACAGAAAAAGTTATCTTGATAAGTTTTGCAGTCATCTTCTAAATGTTTTCTCTCATAATAAATGATAATAACATAGCTGCTGGTGCAACCTAATGCCATATGTTTACCGCAAGTGATAAGTAACCATTAAAAAAGTAATTTAAAGACCATAATTACCTGGTCGGGTCCTTGGTGGGAAATATGTGAACACATTCTCTTTTAAGAAAGGTCCTCTCAATCCAAGCTTTCTGTGCCTGTAAAGAGAAAATTGAAGAAAGGAAAAAAGTGTTAGTTGACACAACATGCTATCACGCCACCGTCGCAGGGAGATCATCCTTGCTGGTATCTGAATGTTTTTTTTGAGTTTCACTATCAAAATCCTCTCAGTGGTAATCCTGGCTAAAAGATTAGGACTTTTTGCATCCCACAAAGAAAGCATAAATGACAGATTGGACAAAATATTATTCACGTGAAAATATTTCTGCTGAAACTTATAAATACAGTTTATTTTGCCTGTTGACTAGCATGAACAGGCAAAAACACTGTATTTCACACAGTAAGGTCGAGCACGTTCTGTTATTCCCAAGATTTTTATAGCACCATTAATCATGACTAACAACTGTTACGTTGTATTGTCCCTTCAGATTTGATAAGTAGCCAGTGAAAAGCATCATGTTGCCGTCTGATCCTTTTCCAGTGCTGAGCAAAAATAACCTGAGTTCAAAGAAAAAGTTTCTCTGAGGGCCATTGTTGACAGTGGAAGCCCAATTAAAACTGAAGCACTGGGAGCAAATCTTTCCAAGAAAACACTCATTTAAATGGCAAAAAAGAACAATGATATTTAACAGTTTAAAATATATTTTAAAAATCTCAACTTTAACTTTAACTATGAGTATGAAATCATATGAGTGTAAATGAAAGAACATACATTAATTCGAATGAAGTCTTGTCACCGATTGCCACAAGTGGCCATAACACAGTACAGTTACTGTTCTCTCTCTCTCTCTCTCTCTGTCCCTCTCTTTCTGCACAAATGGCCTCAGCCAGGAGGTACTGCAGGAGGGTGGCTGCAAAACCTCAAATTATCCTGGACTGTCTATTGTATGTTCTACACAAAAGGAAAAAAAAGTGTTCAAAGCAAATTAGACTTTTTCTGTATTTGGAGCTTGTATATTGTTCATCTATAAAAATGTTCTGATTATATTAGCAGAAATTTTGGTTAGTACGGTTCCCTCATGATACCACTGAATCTTTGTATGATTGTATGTTATCCGTTATTATTTGATCAGGTTAATAGTTTTTTGCAGCCTGTATACACACTATGAAGACTTATTTATGGCCTATAAATATACCTGTTACTGTCACACATATGCATCTTGCATACTTCCTATTTTTCATCGGCTATAATTACACTTTTTTTTAATAACAATCATACTTTAGTTTCTTTTGTTGAACTGCAATAGTACTGCAAGGGCGCACTTTTCATCCTTCCCTTCATACGTATATAAATAAAACACTTTGTGTGTTGCGCCTCTATATCGTTTGCTATTACAACGAACCGATGTTCTCATTAGACTCATTAAAGATTAATTTCTGTTTGTCTTAATCCAAAACAGATGACAACAGTCATCTGATTATGACTTAGTTAAGTAGATTTAATTATAAAGTTATGTGTTGCTAAATCCGAAGATACAACTAATTTTAAAAAAAAACAGTCTACCAATTGAAAACCATTTAGTGTCTTTTTTGCATTTTCCAATCTAAAATATGAATCTGTTTGTTTGCATGAAGATAGTTTGGCTATGTGCATGTAAATTATAAATGCTACCTATCACCTGTAGGTTTTGCCATCCTGTTGTATTTTCAAAAAGTCCAAGGCATAGTGGGGTTGTTGCTGTCTTTTTTGCGTCTGTCTTGTCTCAGCAATTTTCCATCTCAGTGTTATCGTACATCATTAAGCAGACACAACTCATACAGTGCTGCCCTGCTCACATTCACCGCATCCAAATCCACATTCGAGGGTGCATGATTCGTACCACATCGCTCGCCGCTCAGCAATATATAAGTAATTCTGTCATAAAAGCGATTAAATAAAGGGGTGAGAATTGCCGTTATGGAATGTAGATACACTTACATATAATCTTCTGTCCGAGCTGCGGAGTCCTGTCTCTAAGGCTGCTGGAGATTAAGCCTAGAGAGTAGAGGCGAAGTCTACAGTCTGCTGCTCCTCTACCAGAGCTTTCTCCCGGTGCTGCACTCTCAGTCAAGTGCTCTCATTGAATCCCACAAGACATGAAACTTCTTCACTTTATGAGGGCCAGTTAATATGATGAGCATGTGAGCAGGGTCTTTGTTCGCCCAAGTCTCATGACTCCAGTTCAAGGTAATCCTTTTGGGAGTCCCATGACCCCTTCTCCATGCCCACAGGGTATTTTCATCCTTCGCTTGAACAAGGCACAATAAATCTACTTTGATAACCGGCCCCTAATCTCCCAATTTGTTTAAACTCCTTTCTTTGTGTTCACTTCATAGTGTGGAAGATCTTAGCTTTTGTGAGAAGACAGAGCAGAGTGGCCAACCTAAATGGACTGCAGTCTTGTTCAGAGGCTCCCCAACTTTTCATTTGAAAATTTTCACCCCCTCCAACTACTTTGATTTCAACCCAATTTGCATAATTGAGAGAATTGGATGCAGGCATTCTTTTAGAAGGCGCCTTGTTAAGACATGACTGGTCTCCAGTTGGGGGCAAGGTCAGTCAATGCTAATTGCAGTTAATCTCTATTTCTGCCCACCTTGTTTTTGTGGAGGGGAGAAAAAAAACTCAGTAGACCAGCCATTCAGTATTCTCTTAATCTTGCTTTTTAATTTTGGTAGTGTTAAGTGGATTTGCATTTGAAATCTTGTATAATAAATGGCCTCCAAGCAGGCTGAAAAAGGATGTTACTGTTTTTTAAAAATGACATGTAGCCTACCGGCTGCAGTTTGATATCCAACTTTTTATGGTATAGACTATAACTAAAAAAAGGAATTTAGGCTTCTGCTTGGGCAAGGAAAAAGTTAAATTTGATCTTTAAATAAGTTTAAAATGACCTCTGTTTATTATACATGCTGGACTTTATGTAATAATTCAGTTAAAACTATTTAAAGTTATTAAGGGCTTTCAGATGCCTGCTCAAATAACCAGAGGAAGGCATTAGGTGAGCTAGAGGCTGAGATGGAGTTAAAAAGCACGGAGTCGCAGACACTCATTTAAAACCGTCCTCGTGTGAAATGGTTTGATAATCGCTCCTTTTATGGTTGAAGTGTACAGTTTGAGCCTGACTGCAAGTCTCGGTGAAAAAGACAAGGGAAGTTGGTGGTTGATGACTCAGAAAGACAGAGGAATGAGAAGCCTAACATCCCCCCAACTTCCCCCTTCTGGTCCTTCTCCGGTATTAAAAAAAAAACAAAAAAACACACGGGCTGCTGGTAATTATAGCTGAAGAAAACAAAGCGCATTTCCTGAAGGGTTTGGCCAGTATGACGCAGTTATTTCAGCTTACTTATACTCATTAACCACAGCAATTAAAACCAAAATCCAGTCAGCAACCAGCTGCCTCATTAAGAGCTGCCTCTGAGCACTTAACAGCAAAAACCTTAAAGAATTAGATACTGCAGGATCAGATTGTGTCACACTAAGCAAATTAACGATACTTAAAACAAGCCCTGGAACAACGGACAGCATTCATTCCAACGTGCAGAGGAAATGATTGTTCAAAACAAAAGACAGCTGTGTGAGATATAAAAAAAAATTATAACAGCTGGATTGCAGAATGGGACAGAGAAAAGATATTTATTACCTCTTTTTGAATTAGTTGTACTGATGCAATGATGCTTAAATTTTGGCTATTGCATGACACCATGACATAATACATTGCTCTGATTGAACATGCATATCATTCTGCCTTAATTCTCTCTAAGAATAAGTACCTCTACCAGTGCAATGTTGTAGGTACCACATTTTTATTAGTCAAGACACCTACAGTCCACATACACTGTATGCCATACATTCATGCCTTTTCGCGCTTGAATCACATGGTCCCGGTCTCCTGACCCACTGCTTAGTGAGCTAGCTACATCACAGCAAATTTGTTCCAGTTCAGCTACAATTAAATGGACTATTCAGTCCCAACAGTCATGAGGAAAAGGTATAACGATGGTTGTATTTCTGTACGTTGACATCTGACTTGGTCTAATTCAGTGCATATTGAACACATAATTGTGTACGGTGGGTGGCTTTACATAGTTGAGTGAAAACTATGTGTTAAAGGAAATATCATTTATTCTGAATGTTGATTTTGATATGATGGAATTCACACAACAAAAGCCTCATCAGCACAAGGGAAATGGATCAGAAAGGATTTGGGGGTCCTATGAGGAATGTGATGTCACCAGGGTTGAAGATAAAAGCAACTAATTGCTCGGCTTTGGTATTGAATGGCGATGTGGTTAGAGTTTGATGCAACGTGACAGGAAGGAAACCCATGTAGACTCCTTTACTGTCTAAAAAAAATATTCAAGACTCATGGTCGATCCCACGTGGACCAAATAACAGGCTGCCTTTTACGTATTTTGACTTGAGGGGAAAGATATTTGGACAAAGTGACACAACTCGAGTTGCAGGCTCTGGGTAGGCAAATTTGCATTAACTGTGAAGCTAACTGTTTTCAGTCGGCCCTGTTTGTAAATGGACTCATTGTCCTCCTGGGTTTGAAAATCCAGTTAGCCATCACATGAGTCCAACATGTCACTGATTATCCCCAAGAGTTGAGGGAGTCATAAGACATGTTTTAAAGCCACTGTTTTTTCTGTGTTTTCCCCAAAGGAAAGTGACAGAAAAATAGTACAAATGGATTTTTTTAAAGAATAAAATCAGGGAATCGGAATAAAGATTACGCCTGTACTTACAGCAACAGCTAATCATTTCTAAATCTTATAAGGTTTAAAAGCAGGTCACACATTGGTTGTAACGGTTTTGACAGTGGTTATACTTAAATGTTAGCCCTATATGCCTTATTATATTTTTTAAAAACTGCAATACTCAATTAACAGATATGATATTGAGTATTTGCACGATTCTGCAGCATAAATATGGAATGAGTCAATTTATGGCCAGTCAGTAGCAAATATGTCACCTTGTTTTTACACGTAATTTTATGGGATGTACGAGTTTGCCATCTACATAGCAGAATTAAATATTCAAGAGAATTTCCCTTTGCTTTGACCACAGCTTTTATCAAATCCATTTGGTCTGAGTTGTAATTTAGGTACAACAGCTTAGCCAGGTTTGCGCTTGAGTAATGCTAAACCCATTTAACTTTTCTTTGCTGCAGAATGCTGCAACATTTGAAGATCGTACTCCTTTAACTTTTATTTTTCACAAACTTTACAAACTCAGAAATTCACACATAGAGGTCTGATTTAGCCCAGCCCTGGTCCCGGCCCCAGACATTTATGCTCCATCCTGACCCGAGTCTTCAAGCTTTTTAATGATTCTTGGCCCTCACCTGACCTGAGTCTGATGCTTGCATCACACAGTCATATGATCTCACACACCCGGTGTGACAATTTAAGAATTTCTCTATCACATTTGTATCGATTGTGTTGCTTTCGCAGTTTTTATTGATATAGTTAATCGGGTTTTTACGGGGTCTGAGCACAAAACCCATCTGTAATTAGTCAAACACATCAGGCCATTGATGCTTCCAGTCCATTTCTTTCCTCACTATTTAGCAGTAAGCTACACTTTCTCAGTCAAAGAGGTAAAAGGTCAGTGGAGTCCTCTTATTTGCTGGAGAATAGTGTTTTCTGTGGATAGGGCTCCACAGATGGACACGAATTTTTTAGTGAGTTCATTTATGGAAACAGACAGGGTAATATCACGTGAACATATTTAACTGACTTGCTCGTTGTGCTCTCTGTTGGAGAGCACAACGAGCAAGACTTTTACCTTCATTTCTAATCAAGTGTCATCTCTCCAAACTCTATTCAAAGAGATATTGCCTTCCCTCTATTTCTGATGAAAAATAAATCCTCCTTCATACCATGACCCACTGTAAATAATGAAGTATGTGCGTATCATTTAAATAAAGCAGATAAATCCGCCGAATAAAGACTGTCATAACTACATGACAAATATGCATGATCGGAAAAAAAGGACAATGTTATCTCTCAGCCGTCTGGTCTGTGCAGCCAATGAGTTTATATTTAGCAACATATCCGATCTCATTAAAAGTGCAGCGCTATTCAGCTGAGAGCCATGACATTCCCGATTGCTTTACAGAGAAAAAAGGCTGTGGATTATGCAAAGAATATTAATCTCACCAAATAATGCCTGCTCTAATGTATAGAAACCCATCACACTCAATTCTTTTAAGGATGTCAATGTCAGATATACTGTAGAAATATACATCAGGAGTCAGGCTGATTTAGCCACATAGTGAGCAATTTTACTCAGTATTTAAAAAATGTATATTTACTGGAACATTTTGATGTTGCTTATAGACATGGACTATATGTAATCTACAGTGGATGAATTTAAGATGTTTTATGTTTTTTATATTTCAGTTTATTTTCCATTTTTCTTTTCTTTTTTTTCTTCTTTTCTTTTTTTGGAAAACTAAATGATGATTTAAAATTGTTTAGGTTTAGTTCTAATTTTTTTTTTAAAACTATCTACAGTAAATAGGAAAGCGTTTTGTTCTTTGTCCTCCTCAAAATTTCACTGAGCGAGTTAGTTTGTGGTGTGTGTGTGTGTGTGTGTGTGTGTGTGTGTGTCTGTGTCTGTGTCTGTGTGTGTGTGTGTGTGTGTGTGTGTGTGTGTGTGTGTGTGTGTGTGTGTGTGTGTGTGTGTGTGTGTGTGTGTGTGTGTGTGTGTGTGTGTTTGTGTGCTCTAATCCCAGAATACTCTGCTCATTGGATCGGTAGTAGAGGCGTGCATGTATCTAAAAATCACATCTTTCTTGCTTTCAAGGACATGTTAACAGGAGTGTATTAATCACATGAAAGCAGAGTTTATAAAGATATAAAAGTCCTTAATCTGTCATGGCCGTGGACATCCATACTAGGCCATTATGAAGGATTAAACTGCCGTACTGGAGCGAGCGGCCGCTCAGCTTCAAACATCACTTAGCAGTAAGTTTGCAGGGCTGGGAGTGCCGACCATGTGCTCACCAATATACGGCCAGCAGTGCTGAATGATGCATGTCATTATGCCGGACATAGAGGCTCTAAAATGAGCCATAGTAATGGTTCCATGTGAAACAAGCTGTGCAGCACAAGTCATTCTCCGATTAATCACAGCGTTTTCCGAAACAAAAGTTCGCAAAAAGCATCTAAGATAAAATTCAATTGCCAGTCATTTACACTAAACTTACACTCAAAATTAACGCCATTATAAGTCAAGAAAAAGCCCAGGAGAACATACAACAAATTTTTAAAGACAAATTAAAACACTCCAGTTTGGAGCCAACTCTGTAAGGTAATACTGAGTCACCTGTTGAATGTGACAGTACATTAGAGGCCTGATCTTACCTTTTGCGAGCCAGATGTGGTGCGTTTGAGGGAAGACCTTTTAAAGGTGCCACTCAGGCCCTTGGCGTCCATGTTGATGACTGAGAATTTACGTCAAAATGACTCAGACAGGGATCCTTGGAGAGCAGCGACAGGTCAGGGTTCAGCAGCAATGTCAACATTAGGAATGGACAGAAACCCTAGATACCCTCTACAGAACTAAGGCATGACAACAACCTTTGGATTCACATGGAAAAATTATCAAAGTTTCACCATCATTAAAGGTTTCAGCGCTTCTCTCTCCGCTCTGCAGCTTACACCCGACTGACAAGACAGAGATCCCAGCCAGGGATATAAATCACTCGATGACACACTTGACACATAGACCCTTTTCCTCTGCCGGGCATCCTATAATCAGGCTTAATGCAGCCGGCTCTTACGAAGCCTCAGAGTCTAATGGATAGAGATTTAATAAATGGTTATTGAAGGTAAATCTACTTTGGCACACCACAACCCCAAAAAAGGCTTAGAGAGACCATTCAAGCTGTGAGGCTAAAGTTAGCCAGCGGAAAGCCGAAGGTTGTCCCACCAGATGAGGCTCAGTGTGTCTGACGGGGGAAGACGGGAGTGTCCCATCAGGGTGCAAACAGGAAGGTATGCAGAGACACAAAGTGCAAAGCAGAGGCAACTGCCAGAACTAACACACAGTGAATAATACTTTGAATCTGCTAGAGGCACACTTTCTATCATGTTGTTAGACTCATTCACTCTTACGAGGGCTAAACGTTCTGTTTGGCCATTGTAGTTTTGATACCATTAGATTATAGCAGAATATAATGCACGGTGGAGTTGATCTCTCATTTCCACTTGATGGCAACACTTAACACGTAGTTTTGTTCCACATGAACTAGTTTCACAACACAAATTTAGAGCAGATTTATGTTAAGTATTGTTAAGAATTTGACCTGTTACCTAATACAAACAAATTTAATGGAAAATAAAACTTTAACTTAATACCACATTGCATTCTGCCAACCCTCACGAATAAGAGCAAATATTTTGCTATTCATTAACAGAGCTCGGAAGAGAAAAAAAATTTGAAACCATTAGTAGTAAGGACCTATAATACTTTAATACCAAATTTATCACTTCAGAGCAATTGTTACGCAATGCCATTATGACTTGTTATTTCTACTGAATGTGTAGCAGAAAAGAAGTTGAGATGTTTCAGTACCTCAACCTCTACATCTAAGAATCTTAACTATGTACTAGAGTATAGCAGATCTCTTACAGGACACTATATACGTGAATAAAATGTAGACATTTTCCATAGATAATCTGCAAATTATACTAAAAGCAACCGTCTGAGCTACAGATGGAAAAAGAGTTTCAGATCAGTTTAGACGGACACATGAAATATCCAGCAACTCCCTCTGCTGGATACTAAATGGAGCTGTTACAGGGAGGGAGGGATAAAGAAATGGTCCATAGCAACGTTGAAAATTGTCGAGAAAACATACAAAAAAAGAGAAACACACCACTACTCGATACAGGACGGTCTATGACACGTCGGCTTTTCCGAATGTTAGCCTCACAATGAAAAAGGCAGATCAGATAACAGACGAACCCCTCCTGTACTGTAACTGACAGAGGCACATTGTAGCAAACTAGACTACAGCAAAACCATGTGTAAGTGAAGCAGAGAGGTAACTAATCTACTAATCCACAATACGAAATCACCAAGCATGCCATTGTACTGTTATTAACATGACCTTCAGGAAACGACTGTACCTGTCGTGATCAATGAAGAAAGATGTTTTCATGAGGACAGAATCTCAAATAATAAACGCCAACCATGGATGCATGATTTCCTTTTTTTTCCTACTCCATTGCAGGCATGTGTCTCAATGTTGTCTGCCTGTAAGTATGGATAATGCGTAATTTCTCGTAGTAAGCAGACGCAAATGAGCTTTATCATCCGTTGGTGGCTTTGCGTGTGTCGGTGGAGGAGATTATTTGTCTCCAAGAGAGGGTACAGCACTGCGTGGAGCAGAAGCATGGGGGGCTTTTGATTCGAAAGCGTGGATCAAATGAAAATGTGGTTGGTGTTTTGGGATTTTTTATTATGTTGGACTGATGACACTGGTGGATTTTCTGGAAAGTTTGTCACTGCTGACACACTTCTGCGGTCTGTGCCACCTAAGATAGAAGATATTGGAGCCCCCAGAAATTACAACAGGATGCTGACACACTGTAATCTCTCTTCACAGGCCTGAAATCAATCCAACCTGACATGGGTGCATCAGGCTCTTGCTGGCAGAGGAGGTGACTGACTGCCTTCCAGTCAGTGGTCAGAAAATAGATCTCCCTTGTGCCCAAATGTATGTTAGAAAATGATGCCTTATCAATCTTCATCAGTCAATTCATTTGTCAAAATTAATGTGACAGCTTTATTTAATTTAAATACAATCTCTGCGTGGAATAATCTAACAGCATCTCCTTGGAGTACACAATGTACTACAAACCACCGAGTATTTCAAACAAATCTCTTTGGGCACAGGTGCCTTTAAAGCACATAATGGCCAACTGCAACCACAAGAGGGCGCTCCGAACTATTGTATGGCCAGGGACTTCTATGCTTGACTGTGACTATGGGGTCACGGAGTGATTGTAAGAAGTGCTTCGTGCTTTAATACTATTAGGGTTGTCTCCGGGGTTATCTCAGTGTTAGATCCATCAGTACAGCCAGAACCATGGGCAGAAATCTGCGGGCTCCGTACCAACAGAAAAGGTGTCCCGGTTCCCTGCGCGTAACATTTTGTTTGGGGCTCCCTCTTTGCATCAAGCGCAGTTTACCGTCAGTTGTTTTATTTGATAATTTGTAAATGTCTTGTGTGAGTAATGTCATCACACAAGCCAGATGGGATACAGCCAACAGCTGGAAAGCAGGTTTGGCTGAACGTCTTCCACATGTGATTCTCTGGAAGCAGACACCATTCAAGGAAGAGGACATGTTACCTCTGTGCAGTTCAGTTGAGCTGTGGGAGACCTTTCTTTGTTTCTGTGAAGTGCTTACAGGCACCACCCCTGGCAAGGAAACCCAAACATTTAAATGACGGAACAAGATTGCTGCAGAAACCTGCGGGTGAAAAACACCAAACAAAGGCAATTACGTCTGCTTTTGTTTGTGTGTGCGCAGGTTTTTATCAAGGTGATCTGCAGTGACCTACGGTAACAAAACAATAAAAGTTGTGTGTTTTT
The DNA here is from genome assembly GCF_016859285.1 of Xiphias gladius. Lineage (NCBI taxonomy): Eukaryota > Metazoa > Chordata > Actinopteri > Istiophoriformes > Xiphiidae > Xiphias > Xiphias gladius. Next base: position 18,040,762 of record NC_053407.1, on the reverse strand, counting down.
GGCTTGGTGAACAGCCACTGTTTCTCCTGGTTGCTAAGGAAACGGACTATACCCTCACCTGAGACCTTGGTGCTTCAGGTGTGTTCAGTCCCTCAGTACTGCAGGGGAGGACAAACAAACTAAGCTGATAATAACATGCGCACAGTTGGGCAAATAGATTAAAAATGGATTGACAGATAAGAAAAACACTACATTACATGTGTAGAGGGAGGTAACGTGTGTGTGCTGACATTTCATCTCTATCGACAGACCAACCACTCTGCCTGAACTTTTAAGAGCAGGAAATGGTCTTTAGTGGTTTGTTATGAGTGGGTCGTGTGAGGACATGTTCCCTCTGCTCTCTGTGTGTTCACGGGTAGCACCTTGAGCTCCCCACATAATAAGCACTCATTAGACATGACACAGTAAAAACTTGATTTGTGTGTCTCAAACCGAACGGAAGGACACAGAGACCAGAATATCAATCCAAATCAGTTGAACTTTGAATTATGAGTTACTGATATTGTCAAATTACCATTTAAAGCCAAAGACTATATAACTTTTCGAAAGAAAGATCACAATCATCCTCTTACTAAAGTTGAATTCATAAGCAATAAAGTGCACTTCGGCAAACTCAGGCACTTGGCTGCCAAAATCTTACTCGGTGTGGCATGACCAGCATCTTATGGTGGCTAATGATAGCAATCTTTAGATAGACATTGCTGTGGAACTGACATCACTGAGTCAGTTTGCTGACTCTTCTCTGCTTGTGCTACCGTTACACTACGTTTTCCCATAACTGTCACATTTCATGGCTACATTTCCTGCTGATCAACAAAATCCTTAAGGGTCGCTTTAACACTGGTTGTTGAAAATTTAAAAAAAAACAAAATGCAACTAAAAAGCTACAAGTTTTTTCTTAAGGCACGCAACTGTCTATAGATTTTAGCAAACAATATATTGTACTGGTTGGACACATACATGAAAACAATCGTAAAAAAAGGACTTGTGTTTTTTGTCACGGTGTCCATAAATGAGCCACACCTCTGCACGCTGAGGTCTTACAAAGACAATACCAGCATTTCTTATGTTTGAGTGATATATGGCATCTTTTGAATTTTTCTTGAATTGTTTCTGACCATTTACAACTGTACATATTGTCTTCTTTTTACACTGTACCTATTACTGCTCACTGTTTATACTGTATAAAACTACACTCATTGTACAATATATACTGTTTATTGGTTGTGTCTATGCAGGACATATTGTTGCATTACCAACATATCATAGCTGCATTCATTCAAACTGTTAATTTTATAAATTGTCTTAGGTTATTTTTTTATTTATTGTTTATTTTATTTATTTATTTTTATATTTACTGTCACTAACCCATTGGGTTTATTGTTCATTCTATGCATTTGCTTATCTTTACATATGTGTACTGTAAATGCACTTTTGCTGCTGCTTGCACTGTCTGGTTAGATGCCAAACTGCAGTTTGTGTGCAGTGGCAATAAAATTTAATCCTCTAGTGACTGAGTACAACAATATGACAGCCCACAAATGTTTACTGTAATCCAGGAAACTGGCCTAAGAGATCTGACCTTGAAACTGAAGATACACAGGAAGATAAAAGCTGATTCTGGGAATAGCCAGGAGCTATAAATTCAGCGGAGCTCTTTACTCTTCTCAGGGTATAAAATGACATGGGTTCTTCCTGTCAAAATAATAATTTTGTACTTCAAACCTGTTTTAATGAGCAGGTAATGTAAGTTATATACAGTATATGTGTGTAAATGATATAGATGTTTTCATAAAGGTGAAGGACGAAGCCCCCCTGTGTGTCACGTCTCAGAGCTACAGGGTGTGGAGCCTCGGTGGAGTCCACCAATGTCAGAAAAAGGATGTTTACAATGTGTGGGGCTCAAGAGGGGACAGAATGGGGTGAAGGGTAAAATTGCTTAGGCAGGCGTGCTGAGCCTTAGGTCTTCCTGAAGGTTAGAGCTTATAAGGATAGCGCTGATAATAAGGCATATCTTTAGAGGAGTGGTCCTTCTGTACTCCACTGTCAGCACAAAATGGACTTTAGGGAAGTGGACAGGAAGGAGGCGTGGCAGACTATAGGCCCGCTTGTGGCTAACAACTCCTCTGGTGAACACCAGGGCAGGCCCTGTGCACACCCAGCTCTGTCTGCTTCTGCTAACGGACTGGCTCATTGCACACCACTTGAGCAGAACTGTTCCTGGAAACCCGTCCCCTGGGAGAAACACATTCCATGCATCTCCCGGTTGGAGCAGTTATAGGCTGGCCCGTTCCTGTATCTCTATTCTGCTCCTCAATGAGCACATGCTGGTGCAAGGTATTTCCAAGATTGACCTGGGGCCCACACAAAGGTTAACGGGGAATCCATATGCTGCAGTGGGGCTATAAAACAGCAGCTCTCTTGACCTGCAGGAAGTTACTCCAACCACTGACACCGTTTCACAATATGTTAGACTGAACTGAACAGTGGCTCCTTCCTTTGATCAGGGACGTTTCATAAACCTCGATGTTTGTGATTGCAGTGTCTGTGTTGTCAGGGGGGAAGCACATGAGCCCTTCCCCAGCAGATCTTTCTCACAGGAGGAGGGGGTGTTGAGTCCTGCACTCAGCTGCGTAAACTTCCAGAATCAACTTATCGTCCAACATCCAAACAACCAGATGTGGGATTCACACTCAAAGGCCTTCTTTTCCCCACACTTTTCCTGACCTTTTAAGGGACTGACATGTGATCAAAGAAATATTTAAACTTCCCTGCATTAACACTCCGGAGATGTGAGATGGAAACAGACAGCTAGACTGGCAAAAAGCACAGAACTGCTGACCAACACTTTTGCACCAGGAACCGAAGCCACAAGAAACAGTTGTCTTTTGCGTCAGACCACGGCCACAGCTTAATAAATGTAAGCGAATGTCAGAATCAAATTTAAACAAGCAAAATCAAGTCATTGCTGTGCTTGTTCGATTACCTCTGCAGTCAAAGAACTGCTGTGAGCAGGATATACTGAGCACCACGAGCCAAAAACAGTCAATATTTTCAGTGCTTCATCTGAGCCACAGGCTGTTGTTAATGCCATGCTAGCTCTGTATAATGCACAGAGATGTCTCGATGGCTGGGTCACACATAAAACACAGTATTATGTAGCATGAGAAACCCATGAGCTCAGACTATTCCAGACTGTTCCAGTCTCAAGTGACTAAAATATCAAGGCAGTGCAGATGTGTATATGCTAAATACACGGAATCACCAAAGCACATGGATGTGGCTTAGTGTGCTGAATCAGTGAAAAAGTATACAGCACAATAATTTTTTTTTTTTTTTTTAAATTTGGATTAGTCTTTTGAACAAATGATCATATAAACCTAGTTCTGCAGTATATAAAAATGTTTTGGTGGGTCAAAAGCTGTAGATCAGTCCTGTAGACTGTCTCAATCAGTTCAATGCTGAGTGAGACAAACTTTTCAACAATTGAAATTGGTCTCGTACACCTGGCTGATAATATTAATAAACTTGACTGAGAAACACTCAAGGTGGTAGTAAGAAACTCACTGAACTGCTGCAGTTTCAATAAAACTGGAAAATGGGGGCGTTGCGAAACTTTTAACCAGTAGTGTATGTTTCTGTGACAAGACACAGCTCTACAACTGTGACATGGAGAAGAAACACTAGTTTGTTAAAGGAAATTGCGTTGTTAGTGTATCTGAGCGGGAGGCAAAGAGTCAGTGATGCTCTCATCTCCTCATGGACTGTCTAAGAGTGTGTTATAGACCATAAAAGCCAGAGTCAAAGCAAATCGACAAGCACCTGTCTAATCCTGCTGATCATAGCAGCATTGTCATTATCTATGGGCTCTTGCCTGTGACTGTAATTAGAACTGCCTTGGATGATCTGAAACACAGATGGTGGTTGGAGACTAAGCAAATGGCAGTAAGGTAATCGGTTGGGGCTGCGGGCGCAGACAAATCTTTAAAGACCTGAGCTGACTGAGGCTAAACGCTGAAAGAACTGAATCTAGTTAGGACTAGTCAGTCCGTGCTGTAGCTTCTTCAGGCCGGAGACGTGTTGTCAAGAGAACCTCTTCAGCTATGTAACAGCCACAAATGTGAATGTAGTCTGAGGGGTCTAAAAATGAAATTCAAGGATGTGAAATTGAATCAAATAAAGACTGCCACTGACAGTTGAATAACACAAAGTCATGTCCTCATTAACCTTGCCAATCTTGCCGCACTCAGCCATCGTTCATGCACATGTTGTGAATCCAGGCATCTTTCAAAGCCAAGGATTTTTGGCTCCCAAAGTTATTCTGAGATTTTAATACAAGCACCATTCTGCTCTCATCTTGAGCAGCATATACAGGTATTTCTTTCTTAAAGTCTGTGCAAATCAAATCATTTCCCTTAAAAACAAAACTGTTTTCTCACACCCACACAGGAAGTAGGGTTTGACTGAGACAGAGCGGACATAACACAGAAACTCCCTGCGGCAAAGCATGTACCTTGATAATTCTATATGAAACGCCTAAACATTCATAATATTAATTTATGATTGTCCCTCAAAATCAGCAGTTCCCTGTTTTAAAGTTAAAACTAAGCTCCAGACACAATCAGTTCTTTACTTGTATAAGCTCAGTTCATTGTCAACCTTGGAAACAGCAGATGACAAAACAAATTTGACTCAAGGATGATTTACTTTTGACTTTATCACACGGTCCTCGTCAGCAGTTTGTGTTTGTTTTTGCTTCCGAGGTCAAGAATGAACCTGAAAGCTCAAAATTTAAGTCAACATGGATAAAAAGTCCTAAAGGTTCTCAAAATCATGCAAAGTTTTGAATGTTTTAATGGCAGTTGAGGAAACTCGTCCCACTGATGAGGACTGTGTGATTCAGTGAAAAGACTCCAGAAAAAGGATCTTGTGTTGAGCTTATTTCAACTTTCTTCTTTTTTCTACACGCAGAGCTTTTGCAACGCTGCAACATCACACACCAGCATAATTTTAGTAATTCCACAGGATGTTTTATTTGGCTTCTGAAAACATGCACCGCTGAGGGGTGAACGCCTCAGCCCTCGTGCTTGTGGACGCAGGTGTGGCGGTGCTACGCAGGTTGCAAGTATGGAAGGGATGAAACTGGAAAACGTCAGGCCTAGCACAAGAACCACCCGTACATGACTGGCTGCGGGGACCGGGTGAGGCACGGTCCCAGTCTTGTCCGTTTTTTTTCTGCATACGGTGACATGTAAAGATTTACAGTACGGAGTTGCGCACGAGCACTTTCCCTCCAGTGTGCTTCTGGGGCTGCCTAAGTTGTTTTACTGTTGCTGACCTACATACAACATTGCCATGTCAGCCCTCAAAATCGGCCTGCCCATAGATCCTCTAGATAGGAGACTCCCAGAGAACATAGCAACAGAAACTCTCCTCCCACCTCTCTCCCTCTCCCTCCCCCTGGAGCTATGCAGGCCAGGCTCTGTAGCTCCAGCCTCACTTGGCTCCGGGATTGGGGGAAGGGGCCGAGTTAACATATGGCTTATTGTGCATTGTGGGCTATGGCTTTCAACTCGTCGACAAACACCGGCTCTCCTCCCGGCACTGCGCTGTCGGGCTGGAAAAGTGCTCCAGACCTCCGCGGCGTGCACATTTTCGCACTGTATTCGCCGACACATGAACACAAAGCCATCGCCCTTCCAGTTTGACGCTCCACTCCCGACATGTGCGCTGGCCCAGTTACCGTCAGCTCCCGCCACCTTAATGACAACGTGTGTAACACTAACAAGTGTCAACCGCCTCGGCTTGTAACAGCCGCGGCCAGCTGGTGGAGGACGATGACTACCTGTTTTATAACCATGTTTGCTTTGGAGGAGAATGTGTTGCTGGCACAGTTTGTGGCTCCGTTGCGTGTCTAGCAAAATGGTCCGCCACAGTTCGGTGACGCAAGGAGAGCTATTAATATCTCAGGAACGGGATGTTCTCGCTTCAGCATTCGGGTCATTCGAGGATAAACAACGTGCGTCCCCTGAAGACGGTGCCGCTGTGGCGAGCGCGACGAAACAGCGAGCTGAGAAGTTTTAAGGGAAACGCTGCAACTTCTCCCATTTCATTTCTTACCCCCCCTCTCTCTGTCTCTCTCTCTCTCTCACACACACACACACATGCACAAACACACACACACACCGGGCGCATCCCCGCGGTCAGTCTGGTTCATGCACCGAGCTGAGGTTGTGCACCGCTACAGTCTGTGTGGAGCCTCGCCCACTGCTGAACCCGGTGACTTTGGAGCACACTAGTCGAAGCGGTGAAAACAGCCATGTGATGTAAGAGTAGCTCTGTGGAAATCGTATGTTTTGAAATTCAACATCGCCCCCGCACCCCCCCCCCCCCCCGAACTCTATCTGCACCACATAGTATTTAAATCAGTAGTATATACGCACGACTATATCCAATTTACAGGCCGATAACCGTGCACGAATTGCAAGCAAGTTAGACAATGCAGTGAAAATTGAGACCGACTAAAATTGAAGAAGAGATGGTGAAATGTCTGAATATGCATCAAACACTCTGCAAATAAGAAAATGAACTTGCAAAAGGGGAAACGAGGGCACGTCACCAGCGAGAGGATTTGCTGCTTTTCTGTTTTGCATTGATGCAGTGAATTTCTTTGGGGGCTGGTCCGCTGGTCAGATAAAACAGGCTATCTGAAGACATTAGCATGGCCTCTGGGAAATTATTTCTTTATCATTACTTTAATTTAAATCGCTGGCTAAAGGATTAATTGAAAAAGTAATCAGCGGATTAATCAGTGATGAAAATAATCATCCGTCGCAGCCCTAATGTTGAACATCAAGTCAATCTGTGTCTTCAGTGCTATGTAGCAGCGTTCTGTGCAGTCTCGCATGGACTCGACCATTGGGCCAGGTTCATTCTTGGTGGATGTGACATGACATATAAGTGTTTCTGTTGAATGGCCTCAGAAAAGATACCCTCATCCCTACGGCATCGGCACAGCGAGCTATGCAGCGCCTGCGGACTCACCGCCAAGCTGAATGGAGTATTTCAGTGTAAGTTCCCCTGACCAGTGCCTGTGAGGCACGTCCCTCCCCAGCCGCTGCACTGATCAGAGCATCCTGAATAGGGCCACTACTGGCCGGCAAATGGGTGCAAAAACAAAACTGTGTCCGCTTCACTTTGCTCTTTTGAGCTGTATTGTGTGGAGGGGACAAAGCCACCACACTGTGATGGGAAGGGACAATGATGGCAGTACATAGTCGTGGCTCAGCGTCACCTTAGGGTCAAGTGAGTGACGTGGACTTTAGCTTGTGATTATGAACTCAACCCTAGATGCACAACGGTCGTCACTTTCGCGTCATATGATAGAGTAAGTGTCTTGAGGAGGCTCCTCTTCTTTCATATTATGCAACAGGCAATTCAACATGTTCTATCAATGAGTGCTGGGCAGCACTCTGTTCTTTGTGGGGAGGCAGCACCAAGGCGGGGGAGGCAGGCGGGATTAACATACTGGTGAGAAAGGCTGCCTCTGTTGTGCGGCTGAACACGGACAGCCTGGAGGCGCAGGCAGAAGGAGGATGACGATCAAATTGAACTCCATCGTCAACAACACCTCCCACCCTTGTGTGAAGTGATGCAGCCAACCCCTTGCAGCCTCCGTCCGCTTCCTGCAAGGTGCCTCACAGAGCACCTTTGAGTGCTCCTTTGTGCCATCAGACTTTACAATGCTTCCTCATTTTCCTCCCAGCCTCAACTTATTAGTTGTTGTTGAAAGACACCTGCATGACAGTATCTATACTGCCCTGGATTGCTTTTGTGGGTTAATCTGCGTGTTATCTTAACCGCACATACCTATGCAGGTCATTGGTACCTCATTGCACGTAATCATTTCCTTATGTACTGCATATTTCCTACACGTGAAGAGCTTTTGTAGGCATGCATATGCCTGAATATGCAAGCTTTTTACACAAGGCTTTTACAAGACATCTATGAACTGCACATATGATCATCTGACCTTGTTAATGTGAGTATTTTATATATATTTATAGCTACTGAAGGAAATACAAGAATTGGCTACTTAGAGGAATGGTTCAACATTTTTGGGAAACATGCTTATTCACTTTCTTGCCGAGAGTTAGATGAGAAGTGCAATGCCACTCTCATGTTTGTCTGTTGGATGTGCACATGGTCAGGAGACAGTTAGCTTATCTAAGCATAAAGACTTGAAGCGGGAGGAAACAGCTAGCCTGGTTTTGCCTGAAGTTTAGAAAACCCACTTACCAGCACCTGTAATGCTCACCGATTAACACGTTATATTGTGTGTTTAATCCATGTATATATAACAGTTTCTGTTTTTACGGGGTGTTATGTGCCAGGCTACTTCATGGCTGAGCGCAATGACTTCTTGTAGTCTTGCCAAAACTGTGAGGTTGCCAGGCAACCAGCGGAGACTCCTGGAAATCATCTGCCCGGATAAGAAATAGTCCCACACATCACCCAACGTGAAGCCACGCTTTTCCTTTTCATTTATTTTTTATTATATATTTTACAGTTTTTGTACAGATTAAACAAACAAGATATCTAATGTGTTAATTGCTGAGCCTTAGTTGTGCTTTTAGGTGGATTATGTCACTTGGAGTGAGAGAGGCTTGCTGTTTCCCCCTGTTTCCAGTCTTTATGCTAAGCTAAACCAGCTGCCTGCTAACTGTAGCCTTATATTTACCATACAGATGTAACAATTGTAATCGTGTTCTCAGTGAACTCACAGAAAGAATAAATGCAATATAGGCAATAAATGCATTTCCCAAAGTGTCAGACTTTTCCTTTAAAAGTTAAGCTCCACCCAACTTACATCTGACAAAGGTTACTTTTTGGGATGGTAGGAATAAAACAAAAATGGGAATGTCACGGACATCATATGGTGTATTCTTTTTCTGTGAGAGATCTGATCCTGAATCCTGTTTGAATAAAACACAATGATTTCTGAGAATAGCGTGGAAAAGGAGCAGGGACATGTGATCTAATTTGTACAAGTGCCAAGTAATTATTTGGCTTTCACTGTTGTCCTGAACAGTCAGTAGTGTTTGTTCAGTCTCCTGTTTGCATTCTGTGTGTCTAATGGTAATGTTATGACAGCAGAAACTTGTTGAAAAGGACCCAGTAACACTGTAACCAGTGTATCCTGCCAGACAGCAGGCGGGCTGCACTTTGTCACAATAGCTTGTAGTTTGGACTTGTTTACTCGTCTCAGCTACACCTGACTGACTCATTTGGCCTTGTGATTACTGCGTTCAAAATGCTTGCATGCAATCTGGTCTTCTTTTCCCTCTTCAATCAAAGGAACAGTTAACAATATTTTACCTCTGGCTTATTGAAACACCGGCACCTGTGGTTCATTGTTACAGACAGACTCAGAAGGTGGGTATTAGACATGTTTACTCTTTTAACACCTATATCTTCTGTGACTAATACTCTTTTCTTCTATACAGGTGAAATTTCAGCCTGTTTTGACATGGTGAGTCATGACGCCCGATTGCCGGTGTGTCGCTAAGGATGAGTAAGCTTTGTAGAACAACAACAAAAAAGAGAGACGGCATAGGATCCACAATACAGCGCCGTATGTTCTGTATTCGCTCTTATCACTCAAATACTTTAGGGCTAATTTTAATCAGCGAATTAGTGTCTCTGATTTTCTTGAAACCAAAAATTCAATCTCAAATATTCTCTTGTGAGTCAATAACAGATGGGACGCATGACATATCTAAAAAGACTGGCTCAGTATTAAAACACCACTTAACTTCTCTACTACTTTTTGTGTTGTGATAAGAGTTGGCTCATTTTTGTTTCAGGGAAGTCTGACAAGTTGGAGTGCCCTGGCAACTTTAGGACTGAATAAAAAGCAAACCCAGTGGGAACTTATTAGTTAACAAATGATCAGGTCTACAAGAAAAGTTCTGTTTTAATGAAAAACAACACAAGAGGGACTTTTTTAGGCCTGCTACCAGTGACCCCTTAACTTTCCATCAAGAGCTTTCCATCAAGAGCCATCATCAGGTCAAAATTTTATTTTGTCCAATACTTTGATTTATGACCAAATACCTGCAAAAAATATGTCAAGCTAAGCTTTGGGTTTAGTGATAATTAGCAAATGTTAGCATGCTAACACACTAAACTAAGATGGTGAACATGGAAAACATTATACCTGCTAAACATCACCATGTTAGCACTGTCACTGGGAGGATGTCAGCATGCTGATGTTAGCATTAAGCTCAAAGCATCACTGTGCCGCTACAGTGATGCCGCTAGCATGGAAGTACTCGTGCTATAATAAAGACTAAATGGTTTTGTCGTTGTTTTTCAACTTTGCATAACTCAAACAAGGACTTTGTTATGAACATGAAAGGAAGTCTAATCCTGTGAGTATGTGTACTCATTGGGTAAAAAAACACAGTACACAATGCTCTGCCTAGAGTTTGTGACAGCTTGGTTTCTGACACAATGTTTTACCCAAACACTGGGATCAAACTCAGGTCATAAGCCATAAGCCTGCACTGAACATCACCGCCTGCCACCGAGAGGACAAAACTCATCAATCTAAATCCCCGTGTGGTGTTTCATGCTTTTATAGTTCTGTGTTTTTTCCTCACCTTGAAGGCCTGGCCTTGACACAACAGGTCAGCCAGGTTGTTATAGTGGTCAGGCGGCCCCGTGCTTAAAGAGGATCTCTCCCATTACAAACAGGAGTGAAGAGGCCAATCAAATCGCGGTTCCTGCCTGAGAACTTTATGTCAGTGCCAGACAGCGTGCTGTTTGGACACTGCGCACTGGGGGGTTGGTGCTGGGATTTGGGAATGTACAAAAGGTCTCTAGAATCATCAGATTGCTGCAGCTACGGAGAGAGATGGTTCACTGTTTCCCGTGAGATTTTTTTCTTTCTTTTTTATGATCCCTTCTACTGCTACAAGTTACCTTTGTAGAGGTTCGGTTGTATAAGCTGCAGCTGATTTCCTCACGGTCTTTTTCGGCCTTCTTGTGCTTGACACCCAGTGGGAATTGATAAACACTTGCAGTTTCTACACAGCTCTGGGAAATAACCCTGTGAAAGAGGAACTAAACCCTCTTTACGTGCTCTCGTTAGAACAGATCGTCAGAGCACCACATGAAACACAAGAACACCGCGTATTTGTGGTGAAAGAATATGTAAAATAATACAGCCAGATGGCCTTCTGAATGCCACATCGCCTTGCTCACACTGAACACTGGGAACTTTCTAGTTCGGGCTTTTGTGCACAGTGTTGAAAGTGTGCATTCATTTTCACAGGAGAGCATCAGCTGCTACAGGAAAGCAGGTCTAATCCTGTATCAGTGTAGTGTTTGTTTATTCTTATTCTTAATAAATGTGTTTAAATCAACAATTTGGTCAACTGGGGGCTTTGAGCTGGATAAATAAGAGAAGAAAAAGCTGCAGTGTAGCAGACACTGATCACTGAGAACATTATGTACAAAGCAGGATTTTGTTATGTTCCTAATCTGTAACAAATGCATCCTGAAAACATCTTTGATATAAACAGTGGGTTAATCTGGGTGCATGAGGTTAACAGGGACATTCAAGTGCGTCCCTGCTGCTAATCAATACCATCATCTGGTTTGTTTTCTGCCAGGACTTTGTAACTGGTGACATGCTATTTTCCAGCATGTCTGTGTTTGAAAACCTAAAGTTGAAAACTAATGGAAAAAAAGACTTTTTTTGGATTTAATTCCAGGTTTCTGGAAATATGTTCAGACTGACTACCTGTGAAACTAACACCATGAAATAAATGGCTGTGCAATAATGACAAGACCTTCATATTGCACAGCTTTGTATCTTGACTCTTTCCTCCCCACAATGGTGTCACTTGTCTCTTGCCTGAGGATAAATTGAAGAAGACATTGCCTGTGGTGACTGGCTGGATTTCAGTTGGCAGAGACAACAGAGCTGCTCAGAGGAGGGTTTTGAGGTAAACTGCTAGTTTGCTGAAACTGAGCCGCCATCTTCCAAAAAAAATGCACAAGCTGTTGATGCTACATTTAGCAGAAAATATTACACCTGAAAATGGATCATAATCATAACACGTATAAACTCCTGGTGGCCATTTTTGAGTCAACAAGGCCACAGTACAAATACAGTATGAGGCAACTTTTCCGTTTCTGTGTATGTATGTGCCCTTACGCTTTCAAAATAATCATGCTTTACATGCAAGCCATTAAAAAGTAGAGGGTGTAATTGACTGGACAGGAATTTGTACAGCTGGAGCAATTAAAGCCTGTCATGTTTACACCACTATCCCTTCTTTGACTAGAATGTAATTAAAAGCCTTTGAGAGGCTGTGAAGAAGAATTATTTTCCCTGTGTGGATTCTCAGCGGGCTAAACCAATAATTTGGCAGTTAGAAGCAGTTGAGCTCACTGCTGGTGCGCCCTCTGGTTGGCCAGAGGCCCCACAGTGTGCTGATTGCTCCAAGAAGGTGACACAATGATATTCAAAGAATCGGGGACATCTTGTTGATGGCGGACTGCAGCCCGTTTTGCAGACTAGACAGCTCACTTGCCTAAATCTTCCTCCGTGACTTGTGTGCTTCTCTCTGTTGTTCCCTCATTTGCAACAGGGGTGGCACAATGGCTTCAGAAATTCAACTCATCAAGTTGCTTCATGGAAAAAATATTGCGCATTCAGTGTATAAAGAGGAAATTGCTCCCATTTAGTATGTCCACGCTGATTTCTCATCAACTAATATCCTTAGAAACCAGACGTATATTTTCCATAATCAATTAATGTCCAATTAATCTATCGCAGAAAACTGATCTGCAGCCATGTTTTAAATCGTATATAGGATTCTTTTCTGGTTTGTTCTTTTCCAGTGTGAAGATGTGCTGCTTTTCTCTGTTTCATATCATTGTAATTTGAATAGCTTTTGTTCTGGACTGTTGGTGAGATAAAGCAGTTTGAAGACATCGGTTTAGGCATTTTTCACTATTTTCAAATCGATAAATCAGCAGAATAACGTGGAAATAATCGACAGCTGGAACCGTCATCGATCATATCCGATACATTTTTTTTTGTTTTTTTTGCAAACGTTGCAAAATATGTCGGTATGCATTCATGCGTGCTCGGGCAGGACGAGCAATGCCTCCCACCCACCCGACAAAATATCCGTAATTTATCGCACGTACTCTCCCACAGGAAGGTCTCCGCAGTGCGCGACCGCGCGACCCGCGAGACGTGTCGGCGGAGTGCGCGGAGGCAACCGGTGGGGAAACTTTCGGGCAACTTGCATCGCTCGGTGCATTCGGGGACATGCGGGGCCCAATGAATGAGCGGCCCCTGTGACGATGCCGCCGAGCGCTGCCGGTCGACACGCCCCCAGCGAGGACACAGCCAGCGGGAGCGAGGCGCCCGGGAGACGAACTCACTATTGCCGGAGAGGGTTTGAAGCCGCGATGGGAGTCAACGCATCCAAGTTTCTAGAGTTCCAGTTACCAGCGTCGTTGCACTAAACAGAGACTTCGGGTTTCTTGTTTTTTTTTCTTTCTCTCCCTCTCTCTCTCTCTCTCTCTCTCTCTCCCTCTCTCTCTCTCTCTGAGGGGGCTTGTCTGCATTTTTGTCCGAGGCGTTTCTCTAGCAGGATGTTGATGATATTGGAAAGCCGGGTAAGATCCTAAAGTCACTTCTCTCTGATGAGAACGACCTCCTCCTCCTCTTCCACCTCCTCAACACCACCGCCACCACCACACAAAGGGAGCCACGGCACAACTACTTTTTTCCCTTTTTTTTTTTTTTTTTTTTTTTTATCCCCCACACGCCATCGTTTCATTTGATTTGATTTTTTGAATGTCATTAAGAAGCAGAGGGGGCTGTTTCAAAGACAAAATGGATCACTTTGCAGCAGAGTGCCTTGTTTCAATGTCCAGTCGTGCAGTTGTTCACGCTCCTAAAGGGAACCGGGAGATTAAACCAGAAATCCCGTCCTCCTCCAAGAACGGGGAGGACATTAAAGAGCCTTTGGTGAAAGACAACTCCTCTCTTTTTGTGGTGGCGCGGATTCTGGCGGATTTTAACCAGCAGACTCCCGACAACAATGTTGCCGAGCAGGCAAAAATAAAGGATGAGAGCATGCCGAACCTCATAGATGATGGAAACTCTGCCACACCTACCACCATCTCCGATCCTTCGCTCAAACAAAGAGGCAAAAGAGCGAGAGGTCGAACTGAGCAAGAATCACCTCAGAAAAAGCACAAATGCCACTATTCAGGTTGTGAAAAAGTTTATGGCAAATCATCCCACCTCAAAGCTCATCTAAGGACACATACAGGTCAGTTTCATTGGATGCAAATGTTTGTTGCTGTGAACATGACATATTGTGCCTCCCTTGCCTATATGAGAACGGATGGGATCATTAAAACGGAAAGTACTGACTAAAAAAAGTGTGGTTTCTCTTACGTTCAAACCGATATTTGTGCAGAGGACGGCGATTGACTGCTGTGTTTTCATCGAGTCATACGTGTAAATATTCACGGATCCGCTCTAAGTGGGTACAGTCAGCGCACACGGTACAGTGAAGTCAGGTTTGGCTCATAGATTAATAATTGTATTGTTCCATTAAGTTGTATGAACTTTGCGAAACGTCCTTTTCAATCCCGGGGAGGGGGGTCGAAAATAGTGCCACTCCCACTCAAGTCTCCGAGCTTTGTCACGGCTTTCCTCTTGCAACCTCCTCTGCATTGGACAGTGTGCCTAAACCGAAACTGCAGTGCAAATGCAGGAACAAATGACACAGATCCGGTTTCCAGCGTCCTTTTGCGCACACTGGTCAAAGCAAACTTTGGTTTGTGTCATGCCACCATGAGGGGGGTCCTTATCGACAACATGTAATGTTCACATCACAGAATAACCCAAGAGTGCACGGATGTGGGCATGCAAGAAGTTCTCAAGAACAATCCAGTACACCAAGTGTACAGTCACTGCAGAGAGAGAGGCTCTCTGATGCGCCCCAGATCAGCAATATGTTGCGTTTGACCTTCCTGAAGGACCATACCTCCATATTTGCGCTTTGCGTTCCGCAGGATGGGCCACTGAGAGGGGGAAAAGATGTAGATCGACTCAAATTGGGGGGTTGATAAGAGCTGTGCATTCGTCTGTCTGCCCAGAGCCCTTTGTTGTTGATGTGCCACACCCCCACTAGACAGACTGCCAGCTGATCTGGCCAGCAACAGACTCAGCTAGCTGAGCCTCGACTGAAGAGCCTCTCCTTCCTTCTGCTCTGTAGAATGCAGCTCACACCGCCTCTTTCCACCACTATCCTCCATTCTTCACACACACACACACACACACACACACACACACATCAGCCTGACAGACCAGAAACAAAACAGACCTCTCCGGATCACGTGAGAAAGGCGTTTCTGTATGAACCTAACACATATTTGAGTCTAATGGAGTCTATAGAAATGTGGGCAAGACAAACGCCCAACTCAAAACAAAATTCTAAATATGCGGGACACCTTGACAACGAGCCTTTTTTTTTTTTGGCACAACACCCTCTTTAGTTATCTCAGATATTAAACATCTGTGACCCCTTTTTTACAAGAGTAAATTCTTGTCTCGTTGCTTCTTACGCTTTTCTTTTTGCCTACCTCCCTGTTGGGATACACTCCCATGTCTGGCTTTGTGACTGGTTTGTATCCTTACATCACTAGATTTATCAACCTTTAGAGGAATCCCATATGGATGCCATATGCCAGAGAAATAACAAAGCGTAACTTTAAAACTGCATGGAGGCTAGATGGAGGGCGATTCCTGTATTTCGTGCATTTTTTAATCATCAGCTGCAACTTGATGCTGACAGCTGTGGTGTATGATCAGTGTTTATCATAAGAACAAGCTAGGAGGATGAAATACTGATTTGACTTATGTATGCACATAAGGTAGGGGTCTATAATACTAATAATAAAAAATGCCTCTGTCTTCTGCACTGTGTGTTTTAGTGCAGTTTTATTAAGGTCTATCAGCCCTGCCCTCGTCTCTTTGCTTATTAAGCCTTTCCTTTCTTTTGGGATACAACCCTTTGTGTGGCTTTGCCATTACTTTGTGTCCTATAATTTCTGATAATGAGGGAGGTTGCTTCTTATTTGATTGGATAGTCAAAAAAAAAAAAAAAACGTGAGTCACCTCAGTTCAGCTGCCTGGTCTCAGCCAAACTCAGCAGCAGCACTCTCAGTGTGCCAGCCTCCAGCACACTGCGCGCTTCCCTTCAGCTCCAACCATGTGTTTTTAGTGCAGTTTTATTGCTCCGTATTAGCCCTGCCCTTGTCGCTTTGCCTATTAAGCGTTTCCCTTTCGCCTGCCTTTCTGTTTTGGATATGCTCCAGCGTCTGGCTTCACGATTGGTTTGTGTCCCATAAATTCTGATAATAATGACTCTTTCTGCTAATTTGATTGGATAGTCCCAGAATGTGGGTCATCTGAGTTCAGCTGGGCTGCCTCAGCCAACCTTGCAGTGCTTTCATAGAGCCAGACTCTGGCAGTGTGCTTCCCCTCAGCCCCTACTAGCAGAGTCAAGAGAGAATGGATCCCAGCCCAGTCAGTCCCAGCCAAACACCGCTGTCTAATTGAGGGGGGAAACACTATTATAGACAATAAACAAAGAGCAAGGGACAAGGCGTCCTCACTTGACTTCTCTAACGCCCAAAGCCTCATCATCCCAGCTTTTGCAATCCTTGTGTGTGTGTGTGATTTGTCAGAGTGTATGAGGAGCTGAAACCTGAGCCACATTGTATTTCTTATGCAGTGTCTACAGTATATTAAAAATCGATCCCATTAAAAGCTCAAAATGAACTTCACCCAGTAGTTTTATCTTAGGAGAGACTTCATAATCTTTTCTATTAATCCATGCAAAGTTTATAATTTAGTTTACTTTATGATGATGGTGTTTGTTGACATTAGCTATTACTAATTGCTATTATTGTTAAGAAACTGAAATATTAACACTTGCTAGCTATATAGTTAAATTCAGAATCAGCATCAGAATATTGTATATTGCACTGTATTTTATTGTCTTTTTTTTAAAGTACTGAAACATTAAGGTTGATCTGAATAACAAATTACCTCTTTTTTTTTTGTTTGTTTGTTTTTTTTGCTTAGTTTTTAAGAACTCCTCTGATGATTCTTTTGACACCACTCCAGTGCAATGGAGGCCAATAAAAGTTCATTTACAGTGCTCAAAGCATTTCAGAATTATACTTGAAAAACTCAGTAGCAATGTGTTTTTCAGGAAACTATGTACCCAGGATCATTTACAAACCTCACCGTGAGTGGTTTTCATGGCAGACAAACTGTCCCCAGCGAGACAGAAAGTTTGTCCCAAGTAAATGGGAAATGTATCTCTATAAATGTATTAAAATGTTCTTTGCTAAAGGTCTCTTCAGTGGAGACTAAATGGATTCATTTTAGGTTTTTTTCCCAAAGACAGTTTGTCTCTTCCAACACATTGTAAGAGGGACACCAGGATGTGGCGGACATGGGCGTACACGCTGAATTTAAATCGCTCATTATAGTGCATTGAGTTTGATGGCGAGGAATCCACAGCAGTTTAGGGGTCTAAGGTTACTAGACAGCTTTTGTCTGATCTCCTGGTGTGGGAAGTGGGGCTTTTCTCCAACACATATGCTTATCCTGCTGTATAGAAATTGCAGAAGTGTAATGCTGATGTATCGATAAACTCAGTTTTATAGAAATATGAAACAAATGAAGGCCATAAAGGCAATATTGCCTATGATTCTTTCTGAGGGATTTTCTCAGCACCAGTTGTTTTTTTTTTCATTAATTCTTTTTTAACTCTTTCTGTTAAGGGTATAACGGACTCTAACGGTGAAGACCCACTTTCCCAAGTGGTGTCTTGCGGTCATGGAGTACACGGTGTTCTCTATGGAGCCTCATTACTCTTTTTTGGGCATGTCATGCAGACTGCCATCTCCAGAGGAGAGATGGCCCCTGACAAGCTCATTACAAGTCATGTCTTCTTCAGAAAGAACAGCCTCGGCTGTCTGTACCCCCCACAGCTGGGCCTCACAAAAGGCCATCTTGTCAGTGTACTAACCTTTTCGAAAACTATTTGAATCATCGGGAGGAACAGGGTCAATATTTCTCAAAGACAAAGAGCCTAATGACATATTTTACAGTTGGTTTGACATTTTGTCTGGACCTCTTTTGTGGTATGTTGGGGGTATCTCTAATACTGTTAGGTGGCTGGAAAGCCTTTTACTGTCCGTCCTAAAAAATAAGTGGCACCACCTGGCAGCACAGTTCCACCGCCATGTAGACCCAGTTATTCATGCATGCTTTTCTATTTTTGGTCAAATAACTGCGGTTAATGACACTTTTTTAAATGTGAAATTATCCCAAATTCCACATGGAAAAAAGAAGCAGGAGTCTCTGATTATATATACTACATCTCTGCCAGTGGTTTCATATTTGGCAGCACCGCTACACAGAGTGCACAGTGTTCCTGTGTGGCTGGTGGCAGTGATGAGGTAGCAGGGTGGAGATGGGGTTTTCCTGCTCTTGCTTGAGCCTGACCTTGGCACAGCAATATGCAAGAACTCAACTGGGGCACAAGAGGTTAGTCTGTCTACCTGCCACACGGCAGGATTTCCACCTTCCCTCTCAGTTGAGCTATATTTCTCCCGGCATGTAATAAAACGATGACTCCTCAGCCAGGAGATGCTCAACAGTTTCCATTTGTCTCCATTCTGGTGATGCTACAAGTTATACGTTTTTAGCCATGCTAGTGGTGTGTCAGGTAGTCCACCACTTTGGTCTAGACTGAAATATCTTAACAACTATGGGATGTTTTGCCATGAAGTTTTGTATAGACGATCATGAATCCCAATCGTTTTGTTGATCATCTGACTTTTCCTCTAGTGCCACAAGCAAGTTGACATTTGTAGTTTTAAGTGCAATGTGTCATTCATGACAAAGTACCCGCAAAATTAATGACATTCCTACCACACTCAGCTGCACATTCTGTTTAGTGGTAATTACTAAATGGTAGCATGCTAACATACTAAAATAAGATGGTTAACATGATACATATTACCTGCCAATTGCCAGCATGTTAGCATTGTCAATGTGAGCATTTTAGCTGGTGTCAATGTAGCTCAAAGCACCAATGTGCCTAAGTGCAGCATCACAGACCCTATTGGGTGGTTGTAGGCTCTTAGTCTTGTTATAAATTTACAGATGCACAGATTTTTGTGTTTTCTCTTGCTGTAGGATAAAATATTGTGAATGAAATCTGGTTGGCCCGTATTCAACAGTACAGTATATGTCCAATGGAAACAAGGTATTAGTTAAATCTAGTTGATCCTCAGGATGTAAATAAAACCAAAGTGGAGCCGCCATCTTGCCTGTTCTAATCCTCTGGTGCAGTGTTGTTGCTTCATGAAAGACATCACCAAGGCGTGTTCTGGTTCACATGCCGTCCATATGCTATCCTACATATGGACATGTAAGGCTCACTGTAGGACAGTTCCTCACTAATGTTGGAATATAAACCTGATTTAACTGTGATTAAGCAGCCAAGCATGCATGGTGGACCCTCATGACACTGAAAGGCCCCTGTAAGGCATTTCCCTGGCTGTGCTGCTGTCAGTGGCCCACAGGGCTCATGTATTCTTTAGTTAGCTCTGGAGTACTACTATAAAAGCTACTCTGTCTTTACCCCACCAGCCCCTCCCACCCTTCTCCAGTCTGCGGAGCAAAATAGGTGCTGAAGCGTGTTGTGTTGCGAGGCCAGGCCCCGGCCACGGCTTTTGGCGGGGTGTTGATTACCAGTGGCAGGAAGAGAGGGATACAGACCTGTGGAACATTGTGCATTTTTCACCTCTGCTGTTCAAAAACCACCAACCACATCTCGCATGCGAGGGAGGGTTCTGCAGTATAAAGACGGAGAATATACAGTGTGGCAGGGTGGGGGTGGGGTTAGACACCAGGATATTCACTGTCAATGCCCTCCATTGATGTAGGTCATTTATTCAGCTGCATCTGCAGCTAATCTGATTAACGTTTGAAGGGCTGTGACCTCTGCAGCAGAGAACACCCCTGTCAGCCCGGCACTCACAGGGTCCCATCTGAGAGTTAGACTCTGACTGTTTCCACTGTGTTGTGTTCAGCACAGCTTGAATGAGAGAGAAATGGCTGAAAATTGCTGTGGAGCTAATGTCGGAGGGAGTTTTTTTTTTTTTTTTTTTTGTCTCTAGCTGGGTTGTTTATGTTCCCTATGGTATGTAAGGTGTGCCCCCTTTCTTCGTGGGCTGATAAATCAGTCTGTGGCAGACCACAACACACTGGGGTGTGGCCCTTGGCACAAAACAAGAACTATTTTATTCAGTCTTTGGGGAAGGAGGGCATAATTATTTTCCCTGTGCAACATGAAAATATTTCTCTCCCACTCACCATCAGATTCTCAGGTATGACACTGGGACCGCTGGCACTATCTCCAGCCTGTATCTCCTCTTATCTCGGTGCGGTGAGGCCTCACAGGATCTAGCAGGGCTATGGCTCTTTTTTTTTTTGGCAGCGGGTACTAAGGATGTCTATCTCATATGAGCTATAGTGTCAGACTCCATAAGTGGAATGAGCTGGCATTGCACTGTGTGATTGAGAGTCACGGATGATGGGGTATCCCTGCTCCCACCTGCTTATACAGACCAACTGTAAACGCCCATTAATAGCTGCAGCTGTTTGTATGTCCTTAGTTAACCAGGGTTTAAAAGATAAGGAGAGCGCCTGCAACACATCAAGACTGCAGGTTGGTTTAGCATGCTCTCAAGGCTAAAAGAGAGTGCCCACTCGAACTAATTGAGGCAAATGTGGTGAGCTGGTCAATGCAGGCAAGCTATGGCAGCCTTAAAGAGTTAAAGGGATGAAGTAATGTATAGCTAAGTGTTTGTAGGAATCAGACAGTCACACTCGACCCTGCTGCATGTCTCTGGGTGAATGTCACTTGCCCTGTGCAGCGCCGACCAAGGGGAGTGAGTTACGGTTAGTACGCACAGCCTGTCTGATTGAAATGCATTACAGGAGTGCCTCTCCTGCTGGGAGCGAGGCTGCTGCTATTGTTCACAACCTGACAGCTATAGGCCCACAAGGGGAGCCATGCTATTCAATGGCAAGCAAGGTCCCTCTCAATAAAGACAAAAGAGGATAATAGATCAAATGCACCCTGTTTTCGGAGGTTTCTCCTGTCAAGCATAAGCCACTTCTCATCACGAGCACCTGACCCACCCAAGGGTTGTTTGTTGCTCCTGCAGAGACGAGCCATTCTCGTATGCAACAAACTCTGAATGGAGCTTTTGAGCAAACGTGTTTTGACAGACCGATTTTCATGGTAATTTGACTCCTTTCCCACTGAGTTTACTTTTCATAGACAGACAGCCACGTAAACAGTTGTTCTGATCTCAGATGTGTTTCAAATCAAGCAGTCTCTTATTTGTCTCTTCTACAGACCACAGACTTTTGTGAGCCTGTTTTGTTATGTTTGCACAATGGAAGCCTGCATGTACTGCGGTGTGAACAATGAAAAGAAGAGCTGCACAAGCCTTAATGTATATTTATTGTTCTGAACACACATTTGTGTTTATATCATCTTGGCATGTGATGGTGCGTGTGGAGGGAGAGGCAGGGCACGGTTGGGTTAACCCTGTCTGCTTCAGTGGTTTATGCTGATGAGGGACTCAGCAGTCATTTTAGTATTACCCAAAATCCCATGAATGGTTGTCTCCTGGCAGAGTAGCTGGCTCCTTGTTGGTTACAGGTCATAGTCTGTCGTAAACATGCAACCAAATTACAGGACTGTGTCGAGTCCTACCACTGGAGTTAGTGGCGTCCCTCTCATTTCATGTTGCCAAGCTGGCTGTGCCACTAAGCCAGCACTGAAGTGAGGTAGCTCCAAATCTAATGAGTTGTGATCTACAGTTTGACTCCCGTCTTAGTTTCCCCTTTGTCTTGGTTTTATTCTTGTAAAAGTCCATACAGGTTTTGGTGTGCACCTTGTTTGTGTTCTGAGCCCTGTAAAAGATATTTCCTGTTCTGATTCTCACTGTGCAGGCAGAACAAAGTTAACTTCAAGGTGATCTCTGATGTATCCACAGGAGCTGCATTTTTTTCCCTTCTCACCCTGCAGAGCTATTTACTCTAGCTCTCCTATGGCAGGCTCACGTGGAGGTTTTAGCTGTACACTTTGTGTGTTTGGCCCATGCCTGAGGACACACCAGGAATGTTATCTGCTCTCCTTTTGAAATG
The DNA here is from genome assembly GCF_016859285.1 of Xiphias gladius. NCBI lineage: Eukaryota > Metazoa > Chordata > Actinopteri > Istiophoriformes > Xiphiidae > Xiphias > Xiphias gladius. Next base: position 18,018,408 of record NC_053407.1, on the reverse strand, counting down.
CTGGTAGCTGTTGTTGGAGCAGGTGACCGAGTTCAGTTCCTGTGCCGCAGCTCACGTCAAAAAGAGATTTGATCTTGCCTTCACAGACAGCATCCTCTTAAAGCAGGAAGACAGATTCCATTTCTCTTAGCCATTTCTGCAGAAACGGAGGAGCCAAACTTCTTAGATATGAATGAGAGGAGGATGGAGGGTGAGGTGCAGAGATGAGCTGTTTATTTACTGACCCAGTGGCCTCAGAGAGAACAGTTATATAACAAGAATACCTGTGACATAATCGCATCGCCTTGGAGGGGGGACACTAGTGCTTAGCAGAGGTACAGTTTGCGTGCATGATGTAACTCACTTTACGGGTAACTGGGTCACTGTGTTCGTTAGGGAAAAGCTTCCCTCATTACGTCCCCTCCCCCCACCTCTCCTCCCCCTCTGCAACTGACACATTCTGAGAAAGACAAACCACACTCTGGGTGTGGCACTCTGCCAGAGATGGGATAACCAATCGGTGGGGCCCGGTGTCACGGTCGCAATGGTGCCCTGCTGTGACAACATTTGAACTAGACAGGACGAACAGCAGCCTAAGGGGGGAAGCTTGCCGCATTCTTTTTTCAACAGATTTGCTGAGTAATACAGTAGCTGCAGTCTATTGAAATATCTTGGAGAGTAACATCCTCCCACCACAACAGGGTAACAGCCCCTGTCATCGTTTCCACTCAGGATCAAAGTGTTTGGTCCCTAAACCTCCAAATCCTGGTGTTATGAAACAAGCACAACAATTAACTGAGGCATTGCATGTTTTTTCTTTATGCAAGTGGATCTTCCAAAAGCTGATATTAGAGTACCAGGATTTTAATGCATATTCATATTGTTGACCTAAATGCCAGAAGCAGTTTGGCATGAGGTGAAAATGGACGGTGTAGCAGTTTATTCTGCATTTTCTCCGTGAGGTGATGTTGGATACCTGATGCTTCCACTATGACTGAGTTACTGTATCAGGGCAGTTAGACTGGATATCTCAGCCTAGCTCTCTGGTGTCTGGTTAAATATTAATGTTGTTGGATCCGTTACACTGGTTATTGAGCCCTAGGCAGCCCGCAGAGCTTAGATCTTCTCTTTTAGCCAGTAACTCACTTTGCAGTGCCAGGTGGCGGCATACGCTGCTTCTCTTACTAATAAGGTATGAAATCACAAGTCTCTTCAAAGAGATTAGTGCCTTAAAAGTTACACTGCCTCCGTTTTCTGCTGGAGCTATGCTTCAAGGAGGGTGTAATCCAGGATGTATAAGCAGGGTCAAATAAAATGTCTATATGTCAGTTACAGTGTTTACATACACTGAGCCCTGTGTGAGCCCTCAGGAACTGTAGTGGGCGGGGCTGACTGGGTTTGTCTGTAGCTGAGGTGAGGCGTCAGACAGGAACACAGACTGGGCTGTCTAGACTTGCTCTGTCTGTCTGCTTGTTTTGTAACCATGCAGTATTTGGGGGGGTTGGGGGCACTAGTAGTGCACTGAGTTCTTGTTTTTGAGACTCACTGGTATCAGGTAGCATATGAGTTCTGATGCTGAACAGCACTGTTTCCATTGTGGCCCTGAGGGAAACCACAGAACAAAGAAAGTATTTGGCAGGCCTTTTCTTATGTGCTCGCTCGTCATGCCACCAATAAACATCAACCCATCTCAACCATCTATTCCTTTTCATACTTCAGATCCTTGGCGTGGGCTTACACATGATGATTGATTCTTCTTATTCTCAGGAAAAGAACCATAACATTAAATGAATACGTCCCGCCCTTCGCTATAGAACTGCAAGGTCACGCTGGTAAAATTAGAAGGCTGGATGTAGCTATTGTCAGGCAGAAACTCAGTGAAATGGAACTAAACGGAATACAGTATTAGACATGTTGGCCAGTGGATGTAAAATGCTGCCTTTAGGCTCCATGCACGCTGTTTCCACATCAGAATGGAAGGAAACCACAACATATATAATACCATCTGGCTTTGAGTATATTTGTGTCAAAGCGCACTTTTATTGCCTGATGGAAGGGGGAAGGGTGTAATTTCCCATGTGCCGAGTCACAGATAGTTGCATGTTGGAAAATGGGCTGGGCAACCATTGTGAGTGTGATTAGCATCTGGACCTTAGATAATTAAAGTATGTCTGCTCCTTCAGCACAGTGCCAGTTTTTAGGTGATTTAACCCAAGTCCCAGGGTTTGCCGTGGCCTTTTTGTCTCACTTTGTTCTTTTGAGGGTGTCTAGGTTGGTTTTGTGATATCTTTCCTTTTGACCCAGCAGTGACATTGTGATTATTATTCCTTGATGAGTCAGAGTTGACTTTGTACAGAAAACAACACAGTCTTGGTTTAGCAGGACCTGTCTTCTCCATGTATGGCAGTGTTCATGACTTGTTAACCTGTAAACATCTTATAATGAATCACTAAACCAACTATAGCACCGGTTTTGTGATCAAAGTGCAGAAGTAAGAATGCAACAGTATGTTTCATTTGTTCCATGTTACATTTACTGACACTGTCAGTGATTCCCATTGTAAACAATACTAAAAACTGAAGCATTTAGGGTGGATTTAGCATGTTTAGGCTCATTTAATACAAATTACATATACTTTACATTCCTGCCCACCATTCTCCCAAGAATAGGTTGGAAAAAAAACAAATCCTTTTTTAGATTTTTAATTGCATTTTTCTTGTCCTGTTTAGACCTTTCAGGAAGCTATGGCTCCCATTCATTTCAGTACATTGTTAAAATTAGCATGTGAAGACCTGAAATGTGCTTGAGATAGGAAGTCATCATAGTGCACATCCAAGTGGATTTTCATATCAGACTAAACTCAGTGGAAAACAATGGCTGCTTGGAAAGCTTGAAAAACACCTTCAGGTCTTTTTTTTTTTTTTAAACTTGGTGTGCTTTGAAAAATAGCCAGCACTAATGTTAAGTATACATGATTTGTAGTGCTGGTAAATGGGCTAAAACATGCAAAAACCATAGGGAAATGTGGCAAAACATCCAGAAAATGGTCAACAGTCATTTAAAGGAAATGGTAAAAACTAAATGGGCCAAAACATGCAAAAACACTGATATGGTCCTTAAAACCGTGCTGCATTTGTCTTTTGTTTTTTTTGGGATTATACACCGACATCTCTCCTTCCTTTTCTGTTTTGCAGGAGAACGGCCTTTTCCATGTACCTGGCCAGACTGCAGTAAGAAGTTCGCTCGCTCCGATGAGCTGGCCCGCCATTACCGCACCCACACGGGGGAGAAGAAGTTTGGGTGCCCACTTTGTGACAAGCGCTTCATGCGCAGCGACCACCTGATGAAGCACGCCCGGCGCCACTCAGATTTCCAGCCCGGCATGCTGAAGAGGCCTCACGGCAGCGGCAGCAACACCACACGTCCCAGCTCCCTCAGCGACTACAGCCGCTCAGATGCCTCCAGCCCCACCCTCAGCCCCACCCTCAGCCCAGCCAACTCGCCTTAAACTGAAACCCAGTCGCACTTTCCGCCTCCGACCTGCGAGGCCTGTGTTTTCGTCATAACACTTGTGTTGCACAGTTGTCAGCAACCCCCCCCTTTGTTATTCCTGCGCTTGCTGTGGTGTACCATACTGTACATAACTGCTTATTGTAGTGCAATTACTTGTGTGATCCTAAAAGAAGGTAATGCCTTTCCCAGATGGCAATATTTACATTCTGTACCATGTCTGTATTTTTTTAGCTTCTGATGATGGCTAGTTGTCCAATGTACGTTCGCAGTCAGCTAAACAAGATTTGGAAGAAAAACAGACACCCTGACAAATCTTATCAAAATGTTTTGGTTTTTTTTTTTTTTTTTTTTTTTGGTTTTTTTCTTTGTTTTTTGAACAGGTGAGGAGAAGGGGTACACACACACCTCAGGATTGAAGACAGTTGCTATTTCTGTAATACCACAGTACTTAACAGTACTCACATTGACTGCACAATATACTCATCACTTTACTCTGAAATTCAACGGGGGTTGAATTTTACGCCCTGCTCAGGGATGGCCTTGTTAGCTTGAAAGAATGAACATGGTGAAGAGAAACATACAGTACATATGTATAGCAGCCTTACACTCAACACAATTTGCACTCTTCGTTTTTTCTGTCAGTTTTCACATTCGAGGGAACTAGCCCTATGGTCACAAGGTCAATCGTACACAAAACTCATGTTCTGTTCTCCCTCGTGTTATAGGGATTCATATGTAATGTAAATGTTGTGCGTTAAGAAATCGATACCCAAGCCCCCACCTCAGCAAACAAAATACACATGTTCCTCCACTGCAATGTTAATATTCAGTTGCCATTACACTGGGTTAAATATGTATTTCATTAAACAGCAGTTTGCAGTATATACTGTGTAAATCTGCACTGTGGGAGGGTCAGGATTATATTGGGTGAACAGTTTTTATAAATATACTCAGTTGAAGAAACTTTAGAACCTTTAAATAGAGACAGTTAAGTTTCAAAGCAGCTGTTCTTGCTTTTTTTTTTTTTTTTTCGAATAAAAGTGCTGTATCATCAGCCAGTATTTCACACAAAATGGACACAAAGGGACTTCAGTTGAAACAATGTTTATCCCTCTCTCAAGCACATAGGAAAAAGTACCAAAGACAAGAGTGAAAGAAAGCTTTCTACTCAGTCTTGTAAGCCGCCCTTCATTGAGGCCTGGGGCTGGTGGTTGGCAGTATCACAGGTAGAGCCAGACAGCCTGCTCACTTCCCTCCTCCTGGCTCTGCCTTTTGTGGCCCTCCCTGGAGGAAACAGCTGCATCCCACAAGAAGCTATTCACAGCCCGCAGGAGGAGTGCTAACATGCCATTCCCATGGAGACCTCCCTCATCCATCTGGCTCTACCTGTCCTTTCAGAGAGCGGTGAAGCTCCAAGCCTGCCAGATTGCATGAGGTCGCCTAACTTGGGGGTCAAATGTAGGCCAGGGCGTTGGGCAGGGCTGGGCTGGGCTGCAACATGGTGGAGCACGGAGCGAACAAAGCAGCTATCTGCAGTAGGCAGGCAAGAGAGGGCAGGTCCTGATAAAAGAGGAGAGGTTTATCATGAGCTGAACAGCACAGAGGAGGAGACACCCAGTCGCAGATACCCCCATCTCCTCCTTCCCCAACTCCTTTCCTCCCTCCAACTGTAGGAACTGTGAGCGGAAAAATGGCTGTAATTAGTGGGTTGATCCAACCTGTAGGATAAGAGTAGAAAGAGAAGTGACTGAACAACAGTACTACCTAGACAATGCTGGCAGTGTGGGTGGGATGTACCCAACTCCATCCTAAGCACAGGGAGAAATCCTCTACTCCTCCTGGAGGGACGGATTTCACAATGCCAAGGAAAACGTTGCCCCAAATTCGCACCAATAAACTCGAGCTCTCAAACAGCTGCTTTCAAACTTCTCTCTCAACAACAAGGCGGCTTTGAAACTGTTGTAAAAACATCTGAACCAAAATGAACATATCATCAAAGTGCAGTGCTCACCAGCCTCACGTTGTCCTGCCTGTGAAGCTCAGATGTCCCGTGAGAAAGCTGACTTGTGTTTTCTAGACAGACATGCCTCAATAAGTCAGGCAAAAGGCACAGTAAACCTTCCATGGAAACGGGCACCACTATCAAAACTGCTGCTGCCCCCGCCAGTCTGTGTTATGCCTGCATTTTATTTTAATGCTTCAGCACCATGGTTGGAAATAGTTTCATCCATGTAGTGTGGTCCTGTCAGACCCCTCCAGACTGTTGTCAACATGAGCTGCGTGTGCTAGCTCCATCTTAACAACAAGTCGTCCGACTCTCACCCTGCAGTCCCGTGCTTCACACTACACGCATCTTAACAACTTCACCCTGAAAGCGTAGGGAGGGAGGAGTGTGGTGGGGGGGGGGGTGTTTGAGGCGGTCTGGCAGGTGTACGTTCATGAATGGCAGGCCTTGTCCCTCGCTCTCCACAGCAGCCATCTCTCTTTAAAGTTGTGAAGAATCAGCTCTGTCACATCCTCCAGAAAGAAAACATCGCTTATTTAGATCAAATGCAGTAGTTTCCTCAAAACACCACACATTAAAAAAACAACCCTCTCCAAGGTGTAAAGTAAGTTTCCAGGCTGCAAGATGACACTTTGAATGCCACTGATCAGCAGCTCTCAGTCAAAGAAGCACTGAGAGGGTTTTACTTTTACCATTTCTGGGAAAACAAACTTTGATTTTCACAAACAATTTCTTCAAATTGCTGTTGAGCAGCTTTTTGTGGTATCTATCCATGGCTTTTTTTTATAGTCAATTTTTGACTTGGTTTGTAGTGTAACTTTCTCTTGCAAAAAAAAAACAAAACAAAACAAAAAAAACAAAAACAAAATTCTGAGTGGCTCACCCTCAAGCAGGTTTCATGAATCACTTCTTAATCCATAATCTGCACATTTACCTCAGGGTCGACATCCGCAAAGCAGATATGGGACAGTTTGTGGATTTTGTTTTAACATCAGTTGCTGCACAGAAATGTCTGCCAGCCTCCCACGGTGTTCCTGGGTGCTTAGTGCTCACTGCTGGTCAGTGTCCGACCACACTGGAAACACAGGAACGCCTCTGTACGGGCCCAGCTCCTGCCTAGTATGTCCTCATAACATTCAACAGTCCTGCTTTACGGCTTAGTAAGCACTGGGCACTCTGGACGCTATTTTCAGTGAAATGAAATGCCCCTTTAAAGACCTTTGACCATTAGTGTCAGTGGACTTACTGTACAACAGGAAGCTCCTAACATCTGAATATAAACCGACTGTGACAGTGTAAACATCCCAGTCTATCTATCCTTCCATCCAGACTGCACCAGTGACATATAGGCCTCCACAGGCAGAGTGTCTCATAACTTTTATTCTCACTGTACCAAATCTACTTGAATAATTCAATATAAAAGGCCATTGAACACAGTTTTGTAAATGTCCATTTTTACTGTACTTGCTTTTATTGTCAATAATTATTAACCTCTCTGGAGTAAGGTGTATAGTCTGATCTTTTGTTTTATGTTTTTTTTTTCTTTTTTTTTTCTTTTTGATTTTCCATTGTCTTCAGGTCATTTCAGCAGTTCTTTTGGATTTATCACAGCATTAAGGTTGGCTGTTTAATGGCACCATTTTTTGCTTCAATACCATCATTTTAACCCCGTTCATCGGGGTTCACCCCTTTAATCAGAAACACTTACTACTCTGTTGATGTCAGGATGCAGGTTCCTCCAGTTGGCCTGTTATCCAAAATTCCTCCAAGTCAGTGAAAAGATTGTTTGGGGTCATGATGAGAAAAGGAAACTTCCTGACCTCTATGTACGTCGATTTCAGATGGAGTGACTTATTTTCTTTATTATTTAGATTCTTTTGAAAAGTTTTCCATAAGAATAGAGACCACAGCATTGTGAGATAGCAATGTAGTCGTAATTTTTGTTATTGCTTTTTTTGTCTCATGTAAAATGTTTAAGCTTGTATATTTTTCAAAAATCATACCTCTTGAAATATTTGACTTTTGTTATACCCTCATATCTTTTTAAAGCATCCTTCATGTAGCTTACGTTTGCTTGATGAGTAGCACAAATAACTGGTGGTTTTATTTGTCCCTACTTGAATGAAGACAAAAAAAAAGAGAGACTTTTTCTGTAAAAAAACAAAACAAACAAAACAAAAACACTGGGCTACATTTTATATAATCATCCCATGTTGTCAGGGTCTTTCACGTCCTTGTAGATTCGAAAAGTAATCTTTCCGGGAAAAAATTAAATCATATTTTTATTATTTTATGTTATAAAAATATTTAAGACATTCCTTCCCTACTGAGCTTCACGTATTTGTCTTGGTTTAAATATTTTCTGTGTGTAGGATGACGTTAACTGTAAATTGGCATTTCAACTCCATTTCAGCGTTTTTGAATCCAACTTTACGATTGTAATCCCAGTAAGATTACAGACTGCAACAAGGACTTTAAACAACGATAAAAATGGAAATACAAAGTTTCTACACGATGCTAACAGTGTACCAGTTCATATTTTTTTCTTCTAACTGTAGAAATACATTAAAGAGAATCGATTGTTGCCTAGTATGTAAAGAACTAACATTAATCTTATTTAAAAAGTTCATATTAATGACATGAATATATCACTGATGAGACCATCTCAGCTGAAATCTTTGTGACTGATCTCAATGTAAAAGCATGATTGATGCAATTGTGTGCCAAAACCATAATGGTAACTTCATAAAGATGATACAAATGTTGTGGATAAAAAGAAAAAAAAAAACTAGCTATTATCAGACATTTAACAAACTTGTACAGTTTTGTAAAGTGTGACACGTTTTTATTTTATGTACAGGATTTAATGAAGCAACTCTGCATATTTGATATGCAAGTGTTCTAAGTTAAATATTTCTTTTCTGCTTAATGTAAACATTTTTGATTGTGTGGCTTTGTTTTCATTTGGTTCTTGTTATTTAATTTTTTCTTCTTCTTTGTTTTTGCTGTACAATACTCAAGCAATGTGTAATGGCTTATTACAGGTATTTTTGACATAAAAAATCTTAATGATAATGAGCGCCCAACCATTCCAAAGGATTGAAAATTGCATCTGCTATAAATGTGCTGCTTACATCGACCCGATGCATTTTTGTAGGTTATGAATAGAAGTCTGTCTTGACTGTGGGGTTTTACACGTTGTGAGTTGTGCACAAGGTACGTTTCTCATTGTCAACATTTCCCAGGTTTAATCTCTCCTTTCTTCCCTGCAGGCTCTTTGTGTCGGCCAAGCCAATTCAAATGAAAACCATACATGCAATATTTTAAAGTTAAGGACATACAGAGCCTGTCTTCCCTCATGACAAAGGCCTGAGGCTTTTTAAGGTGAGGATAAAGTTTAAGAGACGGCCATGAAAGGATAGAGTGGTTCTTGAGCAGTGGGAAGGAGCGTTGAGTTCTCACAGCTCATCAGAGGCTCCACAGTTACAAGTTGTTACCAAAGGCTTTGAAGAGAAAGATGAATGTTGCAGTAATTTTGAACCCAACCCCGTTTGGACCCCTGGGCTCAACTTTATATGCTGTAAAAGTTGATCAATGGATGTTGTGCTTGATATGGACCTTTTTCTACATCTCAAATAAGCAACTTTTTTTCCTTCTTTTTTTTTTTTTAAATAACTTGAATGAACAAAATCCATTTAATCATACGAGCAAACAAATTCTGAATGAGTAAAAGACGAGAAACAAAAAAGACTGAGTGAGTAGGCAGATTAGCAGACCATACCTGTCAGTGCCCTTCACTGAACGTGTGGTCTTGCTCCACTGCCAGAACTGACACTGTGCGGAGTCTGCTCCGTACTCTATAAAAGCACCCTGACAAATCTCTTTTACTCAAGCGTTGGATATTTTTGCCCTTAAAGGATTTGTCTGTTCCAAGTTATGCAGCACACGGTGCTGTCAATGACCTTTTGATTACAAAGGGCCTTTTGGTTCCTTTTTCCTGTACCTGTTTGTCCTCAGTGTACCTCCTCAGTGTAATGTTGCTCTCTTGATACCTCTGTGTTTCTCCTCTGCCCATCACCATCAGTTGCCTGTTGTAGTGACTCCATGGTGCTGCTCTCCCTCTCGGCACCAATAAAATCTAATCTGTAAATAACTCTCGACCCAGCTATGGCCAGTACATTATCCAATGACCTCACTCTAACCTTCAGGTGTCATTTTGTTTTTTCTCTCAGCAAACCAAAATCACTACATTCAAGTATTACAGTTGTACAGTTCCTCGGATTCCACATACTTTTAATGTGCTGGTCTTAGCTGCTCTGCTGTACCTTTTTATGGCATTATTTTTTACATGTTAGACAATATATTGTGACCATGTCCTATGCAAATATGAAAAATAACAGATTGTTGAATAATGTATGTTGTCATAACTTGTATGCATGAAATAGTGAAGTTTACATTTGGAAATAAATTCATAAAATAAGCAGCTAAAAACTTGTGTTCCTTTTCTGTTGAGGTGACACTGAACACTCACAATGAACAGGAACTAACACACGACAGGAAAATGATGAATGCTGGGAAAACATTTTGGGAAACATGTATTTCACTTTCTTATTGAGAGTAATATGATTAGATTGATATCACTCTCATGTCTGTACGGTAAAGATGAAGCTACACTGTGTTAGATTAGCTCATTTTACAAAAAAACACATCCAAAAATGTAAAAACGACTGGCGCAATTTGCCGTTCATACACTTTGATTTTTGTATGGATTAGACAAACAAGATATAACATGTTAACTAATTAACTTTAGAGGTGCTGGTAGATGGATTTTGTTACCTTTGGAAAGAGAATGGCTAGCTGTTTCCCCCTATTTCAATTCTTTATGCTAAGCTAAGCTAACTGGCTACGGGCTGTAGACTTATATTTACTGGACAGAAATGAAAGTGGTATCAATCTTCTCATCTAACTTATGGCAAGAAAGGAAAAAATACCTCACTGTACTGACTTGGGCATGGGTGTGTTTTATTGCTTGTGAATTCAATTTTTACATTTGGAGGAATGTGGGTTTTTTTTAAATCTTGAAACAGTTACGCAATCTTTCTTCAATATCAGAATTGGGTCAGTCCCCCCTTGAAGTTTCTCATTTACATTTATAAAACATTACAAACCTTAAAGCAGGCTCTTAGAGTTACATCAGAGAACTATAGAAAAAGGGCCATATTCCTCAGTTAGACAGCCTTTTCTCACAAGCCTGCCTTGCACTTCAGTATTATTCTTGCAACAGGAAGTACACCTTGTTCCCCTATGCAAATATTTACAGTAACTGCAGGGGTATCAACAATGGGTGGGGCGCTGAATGCTGGGCACTCTGTATTTTCTTGCCAAATAGACTGATAAATTGTGTGAAGTTTCCTGTACTCTACCGGTCAAAGGTTTCACAACACCCCCCATTTTGCAGTTTTTATTGAAACTTCAGCAGTTCAAGTCGAGTGAATAACCAACCTTACATGGTACAAAGGTGAGTGGTAAGATGCTCAAGATTAAAAAAAAAAAAAAAAAGAAGAAAAAGTTTAGGTCACCAAATCTGAAAAATTATGTAAATTTAATAAAACTGGTTAATTTACAGCTTCCCTGCAGCAATGGAAGTAACGTGAATGCAAACAGGTCCTACAGGTTCCCCTAACTTTTGCTAATGACTTACAAACCCCCTGTCTGTACAAAGGCAGTGTTGGAACAAACTTTGCTGCTACACCCTCTGATGTATTATTAGGACAACAGTGTACTGCAGGAAGTAGCACTGCACATTGCTATTAGAATGGTGAGTAAAAGGCAAGTGACAAAAGGAAGACAGACTGGTTGGTCAGGGGTTCATCCTTCAGAAAGATAATGACCCAAAAAATTAAAGGAAAGAACTAGATGGTGACTAGATGGAGGACCAGGACAGTCTCCGGACCTAAACCCCATGGAACTAGACAGAAGGTGAAAGCAAAGCCACCTGCAAATGCAAAAAAATCTTGGGAACTTCTGCAACAGTGTTGGGATTAAATTTGAATTTGAATTTAGTGAAGTGTATGTACCCAGAGCCTTTGCAAGCTCAGAAGAACGGATGATTCACTACAAGCTGCAGTCTCCCCCGTGAAAGTTTCTCACTCCATCTGCATTCGCTGCTGTGAAAGATCACTGCCAACTCGTGCTTATTCCTCTCTTAAGCCGAGTGTGCCCACCAACACCAGCAGAGATCACAGGCGTGGCCTTTCCTGCTCATAATGAATCATGCAATGTGCAGTGAGACAGGAAGGAAGAGAAAGAACGACGGCATTAAAATTCTTGTTGAGGAGCCCGGTGTTCTCCCTGCTCAATCTGTACACCTCCTGTCTCCAGGCAGGTTGGAGCTACCAGCACGGCACGCTACACAAGCAGACAAGCTGCCGCCCCTGGCACTGCCACACAACTTGATGTGCCATCACAGCCGGCATGTTCCTAGAGCTTGTTTTTATATTTGAGTGGCAACATGGGGGACTTCTGCATAGTTAGTTTTAATGTGTGTATATTTAACCCACTTTTTTGGATTGTCTTAAGCTTTGAATTTTGGCAGGGAGCTGTTGTCAAAATCCTGTGGAGCTTCTGGTCATGCAACAGTAGAATCTCACCATAGTCCCCATGCAGACCAATGACTGAGCTAATTCACACATATCTCGCTTTATTTCAAGAAATATTTGGGGTTTTATAAGTTCGTGGGTGAGGCACGTATTCTCTCTGGGTTGAATGTCTTTCAATCAAGTGTTTATTTTCGAGATTACACACTTTCTCTCCACCGTAGTGAGTTATACTGCTGCAGATGCAGGGCAAGGTACAGAGTGTTATATGAGCATTGAGAGAACATCTCTGCTCGTATCACCCTGTAGACAGGATGTGGGGGCGGATGAGGTGGTTTCGGTTTGACTGATTTATCACTTCAGTCACACCTTTTCTTTGGATAACCAGCTCCTGGACACCCAGACTCCGGGTGAAATTCTCTACGCAGAACAAGCACCGGTATTTACAGAGTGCCATGAGTTATTTTGAATTTATTGTCTGAGGGAAAGTATAGTACAGTGTGCGAAGGGATGGAAGATGAGGATAAGGGGGCGGGTGGGTGGGTGTTGTCACCCAGTGCTGATTGGTGCACCCAAGCTAGTCACACTCAAAGTCTAGAGCGTGGGTGGCTCTGAGAGCTGGAAAAGGGTCTATGCTCCACTGAGGTGTGTGGGCATCGCTGACTTTGAGATTCAGTTGAATTAATCCACAGAAAAAGAAGGAGAGATGTGGTCAGCAGCAGCAGCAGCAGTGGTCCTAATCACACAGAGGCCCGTGTGTGTGTGTGTGTAGGTCCCTCTTCCTCCATGCCAAACCCCAGAAGGCAGGCTGAAGGGCCATGTGATGCCACCCACTCTCGAGTGCAGTGCATGGCAGGGCTGGCGCTAGATCCTGCGGAGCGGGTGGGATGAGCTCAGATATTGGAGGCTGGCACTGGCTGAGAACAAGGCTTAGCTATGGGAGGTGGGGAGGGGGTTGGCATTACCACTCACTGCAGCAGAGGCATCAAAGGCAGCAATCCTGCTTAAAACACAGCAGCTCTGTAAATTCTGTCAGGTGGAGTTGCTTACAGTCTAGTTGATGTGAATAGTTGATGAGAATAGTGCAAAGATGATCTAAAATATTCAATTTATATACCCGTGGATATGCATAATTGTCCCACATTTTAATTTCACTGTCTTAATGAGGCAACTGCTTACCATAAAAATCAATATTTATGAACTATTGTGTTATGTTAAGGTCTGCAATGGGTTATAAATATGTGAGGAAGAAGACAGATGCATCTGTCTGGAAATAAAAGGCGGTTCCAAAGTACTGTATCCGGGTGATTTCGGTCTGAGCGCTGGTTAGAAATGAGTCGAGTGAATTTGACAACATGGAGGCTTCGCTGTACTGTTTGAGAGGATGAGAGGCCTGCCAAATGACTGCTGTATGCCTGATAGAGCTCTTTGTTGCCTTGAAAAGCAAAGGGAGGTCCCTCATGCAAATTCAAAGGAAATTCTGAGAAGAGGGGATCCAAGAAAGCAGACAATGCACTCTGTCTCATTCAGTGCTGGTTACAGAAGACGAGGGATGCAAGAGCCCGGGATATATTGCTGTGAAGAAAGAGGCCCTTAACTGTGCCATTGTGTGACTAACATTACACATCACGTGGAGCTGTAATTCATCATCAAAACTTAACAAGTCACCCCACATAATTAGCAGCCGCAGTCCACAACCGTGACCTGAAGCATGGGGCAACAGTTGGAGAAGTGAGTCTAACCCACATTGTTGTCTCTAGCAGCTCAGTCATGAGACTATACGCTCAGTCACAAGTATGCAACTCATCCCACACATTAACAGGCTCCTGCCCACGGAGCAAACCTTCCCCTCACTCTCACTCCACCGACTCAGCCTGCTGCTACTGTACAGACAAAGGACACTCTAAAAAGCAAATTTTACTTCTGCTAATACTCATTGGTTGCTTATTGGAAAAAACAAAAAAACGTAAAGATACAGACCTTTTTAGAGCTTAGGACTGTACTTGGGAGTTCTCACAGACAGTGCAGGGATTGATTTATTACTATGTTTACATTTCTGTTTGCTCTTACAGGCCATTAATGCTCCTCCTCTCTTTTTAAAATCTGTTGGTGCTATGTGGTTTAACAAGGCCTTACAGTCTTCAGACAGGCTAGCAGCTCTGTAACTCACTGATAACATCCTCATGCTAACATCCGCATGTGGAGCGGCTAAAATGTTAACCACTTTAGTTTAGCATGTTAGCATGCTAACACTTGCTAATTAGCACTAAACACAAAGCACAGGTGGGGCCGAAGGGGACTGTCATGGTTTTGCTTGCAAGTATTTGGTCATCCACCAAAGTAACTTATATATTAAAATTTTCACCTAATGAAAAGTCAAGGGATCACCAGAGTCCTTGGGATTCATCCTCTGGGGACCATGAATATCTGTTGAAAAAAATTTCATGGTAATCCATCTCATTGTTTTTGAAATATTTCAGTCTGACAAAAATGGACTGACTTAAAGACTTCAAGTATTTTCAAAATCGTGACTTCCTTGTATAAAATCAATGATGATAATCTGACCGAAAGCCTTTGGAAACAGCTTTTAATGCACGAGGATGAAACCCTTCTTACTGGGCTATTCTCATGAGCTGCTCCTTTTCTCTGCATTAGAAGATTAAATTAAGCTTTAAGTAAATTAATCCTCACATATCTCTGGTGACAAATACATGACTAAACCTCTCTTTGAATATCCCCTGAATCACGTTCATGCGAAGTTTGTTACCATTTGTCTCGAGGCGTGACAAGCCCTCACTAGATTTAGCCATGGTAGGAATGGTGAGGACACTTCACATGAATGCACTTGCAGATTTTCTGCTGCTTTTCAAAGGCATGTTTCGCTGCTCGCTGTCAATCCTCTTGCCAGTGAACAAGCGTCTCTGGAGGAATAAAGCAGAGTTATGGCTCTAAGTCTGGAATGCTGCCCTACTTGGCAGTTCAATCCTAAGAATCTCAACTCCATAACCTCAGGCCGATTTTGGTGGGAATTTTCCCCTCATTCAGTTGTCTCATTCAGCAAGCCGAGCCAAGATTAATTACCTTTTTCCATTAATGCCGAGTCTTATAAATCAGTGTCTCCTATTCTAAAAATTTGAAGAGCCTCTTAAAGTAGCACTGCACTCATTTTACACATGAAGATCGCCGTATTTGTCGAGGGGGGCGTTATACAGCCTGTGAAAACATTTGTATAATGTTCTATAATGTCTCTTTGTCTAGTCTGACAAAAAAACCCTAAAAAACCCTAGTAATGTCATAGTGACGTCAAGAGGGTTATCTTGTTTGCAGCTCCGTTTTTTTATGGAAAGCCTGCGTAACCGCAGCTCAATTTTTTTTACAGAAAGCCTGCGTAATCGTCTGCAAATTGAAGGCATGAAGTTTACAAGACATCACTATTTCTCAAGCAGAGGGGTCTCGCTATGGAGCTGCATTATAGGAATTGTAGCATCCAACCTTTTTGGAGCTTGACCCTTATTAGTGACTAAAAATCAGTCGCTGCATCGATTTTTACAATTACTTTTAAAAAACATACTCCGGTGATTTAGTATCACAATTCCGTAAAGGCTGGGAATTTGCTAAAGAAAGATAAAAAAAACAAACAAAAAAAACAAACGGTGCAGCAGAGGCCGAGAAATCCTGACTTTTAGTTCCTATAACACAACTGAATAGCATCTTTTGTTAGACCTTCCCTCTTTGTGAAATACCTCTTTCATGCCCCCAGATTTTCTAAAAACAGATTTTCTGTCAGCTAGTTGAACTTTCAAGTCTAACTCAAGATAACACTAATGATCACTAGGGTACTGTATTTCCTACAGAGATACAGTACATAAGACATTATACGACTGCTTTCACAGGCTGGGTAGTATTCTCCATGATGAGTAAAGTGGTGACCTTTACGTGTAAAATCAGTGGAGTTCGTCTTTAACCTGTCTCTCGAAAGTCCCCCAGCATTATCAAAATGCATTACTAATATGCTAGAGAATCCCTTTCAGGATGCTGGGTAACTTCACAACCATATTCAGTCTTGATAAGTTCTGGTACACTAATACAGAAATGTCACCCATTTCCAACCGCTTTTAGGCCCTGCCAGTGAGAAAGGAAAGAAGATTAAAGCAAATAAGATGGCAAACAACTGTATTGTAGTGCCTTTAGAGCTCCCTGGATTCTTATGAAATATCTTAAAACTCTCAGAACACAGTACTGAATAAAAATATTCCTCAGCCTAAAAATAAACAAAACAAAAATGACACAGACACACGTTTGTAACAATAAACTATTTTTTTCATATTTACATCTGTACCTAATGTGCAAATTAATAATTTAAAGTAGTGTAAAACTCTTAAAGGAATACAAAATCATATCTTACAATCCTAACATGGTGAGAGTCCATGAACTGGTCACATAGAAACAAAGAGGAGCAACACTGCAGCGTGTACAGGAGAGAGGCAGAAGCGAACCGAGGGAGCAGTGGACATCCTTGGCCAGGACACACTTAGTTAAGGACAGCATGGTACATTATCCAAGCATCACCAGAACAAACAGCAACACAAACACTGCATCTTTACTGTAGTCATGTGGAATGAGGAGAAAGCACTTGGAGGCCCCGGGTTTTACAAACCCACTGATTGATTAAAGCACTGATGATCACAAAGGCTTGAGGTGCTCTTAGCAGCAGGTGCTTCTTTTAACGGCCCCTAGATATGGAAGAAGAACAGACAATCTCACACTGGATCGGTGACACATCTATACTGCAGGTCACCACATAGTGCTAGTAGCATGATTGCACACTGTGTAGTGTGTGTAGGGGAGAAGAGACACGTAGCCACACTTCAGACAAATATGCATCAGCCTGCTCTCACGACCCACAATGCTTCTCATCTAACACATTTACCGGATAGAGTAGTTAACAGGTGACTCGGGGAAACACACCATAAACACTGCATATTTGAGAAGCAATTTGACCTATGCACATTGTTCAGTGTTTGGCACAAAAAATATTTTGAAAATTTGAATCGAATTTTTTTTTTGAAAAAGCCAGTTTGGCAGTGCTTGTGGTTTTTAGGAGGCTGACTATGGGCAAAAATGTGAAATGATGTCTTACGCAATATTTTGAGTCCAATCCTGACACAGCAAACCCTTGGACCGTGGTAAGAACAGAGGTACACTTAACAAATGAGATAGTTTTACATTTCACCCTAATCCAACATTACAATATATAATGCTTACACATTTTAATTCCTGTAGTTCAAATTGTTTACAAAAGCACACCGTGACAATCCTTTACAATTTACAAGACACAGTTAACCTACAGTAACTATATTATTGGTGCATAGACAAAATTGGGAGAGGGTGTAGCAAAAATCACCAATTTATTGCTTTTAATGTCTAATGTCAATCTCCCATTAAGTTTCTTTTGATTGCAAAACAACTACAAATTTTCCACAGAGATTTTGAAGAACCAAGCAGAGGTATTGCATTCAAACTGATTAAAAGAGCTAAAATGTTCCCTCCAGAGAAGATGCAAATCTTTTGAACTCTGAAAAATAAAGAACTTTCCCTCACATACAGAAAGTTACATCACAGAGATGACTTTTACTCTAAAACAAGTAAAAGACTAGGTTCAATGAGACAGAAGTAAAACAAAATAGCACAATATCTGGCCAAAGCTGCTCACTGTTTCAAGTTCTGCTTCCCCCATCATAAAGTAATAATCTTTACTAACAAGGGAAGGGTGACAGGAATACAAGAGCATTCTTCAACAAAATAGGAAAATGTTTGCCATCATGTTATTTTAAATGCAGAGTGCAGATGGTGTCGTTCCCTCAAGTCTCCTGTGGCCTTGCTGACAAGTGGCTGAAGTGCCGGTGATGGCTATGCTGGCCTCTGCACTTTGCTCTCCCTCTCCCTGCGTTTCAACTCCTCTCTGTAGCAGTAGGAGCAGTAGTTGTCTGTCTCTGGCCTACCGTAGAAGGAGCAGTTCTCCCTCTTGCAGCGGCGCTGCTGAAAGCAGTACAAAGGGCTTCCAGAGCTCCGCCCTTTGGTTTTGTCTTGGTTGAGCCAGGTGTGAGATGAGTTGTCCTCATCAGCAAACTCCAGGCAGTCCTGAATGTCTCCCGCATCAAATCCATTGGTGTAGGTGTGGGACTTGTGCTCGCCAGGCATATTGTAGGACAGGGTCTCTATGGTGTTGACAGTGCGGACCCCTGACAGGCGAGCAGGGCTGTAACTCTGGGACGAGAGTGTGCGGTTCTGCTGGGGGTAGGTGGCACATGTCTTTAGGGTGCCCACCACAGGCTTATAGGAGTCATCTTGGAAGATGGAGGATTGCATGTTGACATCTTGTATGTGAATCACACTGTGCCTCTGGATGGGCGGTGTATGGCTGTAGTGGGCAGACACAGGAACGGGCCCAGGTTTCTTAGCACCAATACTGGGGGAGGAGTAAGGCGCAGGGGCTGGGGCTGGGTGGGAGACATGGTGGGAGGCTGTTGGCGGTGTGAGGGGAGGCACTGGGACAGAGACCAGGGTGGCTGCAGGAGTGGGACTGTTCCTGCCCTGCATCTTGAGACCCAGCGGGGGCTGTGAATTGTGGTTGTAGGTGTGAGTGTGGTGGGGCAGGACAGGAGAGCAGCTCTCGGGAGGCGAGCTGTCCGATCTCTCCCTCTGGAAGACACTCTCATGCTCAGGCTTCTTCGCAGCCACCTCATTAGTGGGAGGGGGCTTCTTCTCGGCCTCCTTCCGCTTCTGCTCCTGCTCCTGGCTGAATCGCTCCTGGGCATTGGTCAGATAGTAGCTGATCATTTCCTCATGGAACTGGTGTCGATGGCTGGTGAGAAGGAGGCCTGCAAAAATGAACTTGCGCTCCCCCTGCATGGCAGCCCGCAGGATGTTGAGGCTGAGCTTTACATCTGTGCTGTATTTCCAGTTTTCCATGATCTTGTCCCCTGAGACTCTCCCTGCACTGTCCTGTCTCTCAGTGGGGGAGGAGCCAGAGGGTCTGTCTCTGTCTGTCGGAGAGGGACTAGTGGTCTTCTCAGAAGAGGTGGAGCTGGCTGACTGACCCGACTCCTCCTTGCTTCCCTTGGATGTCTTAGACTCCTTCTTCTTTGCCTTTTCCCCTCCATTCTCCCCATTACGACCTGAGCCAGAGTTAGATTTGTTCATTTTGCCGTGCACAAGGCCACCCAGGCCTCCCATGTTCTTCTTCAGCTTAATCCCCAGGGTTTTACTGAAGCTCCCTAGTTTGTTGGCTACAGAATCAGCCCTGCTCTTGTCTTTGTCCTTGCGCTGCTTGTCTTTGTCCTTCTCCTTGCTGGGCTTGCCGGTGTTGATGTTGGAGTTGCTGCCGACAGACTCACGGTCAGAGTCCATGGACTCAGCTAGAGACTGGACGTCCTCACCTGCAGAGGCTGTGGGAGACTCTGGCTGAGCCAGGGGAGCCTGCACAGAGATGCACAAACGCACACAGCAATGAAGAAAATACAGAACGTAACAGAAGCAATGATGGGATAATTTCATGGCATTTTGGTCTAAGGGATAATTCTAAATTCTTTTCTAGGGGAGTACAGAGCTTTAAAAGTTTCCCACTGTAGCCCAGTTTCCCAAATTCACACACAAGCACTTAGTTGTCTGTGTACACACGTAAATGCCGGAGATTATTGCATTCTGACAGTAAATAAAACTGACTGATTAGACTCTGGTTTCGAGAACATCTGGAATGTAGGACTTTCTCCAGAGGTAAATTAACCATGACGAACAAGACACACGTGCAAGAAAAAGTTACCCTTGTTTCAGATGGAATTCGGATCCATGTTACATTCATGTAGTTGTGCAGCAGGTTGAGTTTGGCCTCCAGAGACAAGATGAGACTGTGGGATAACATACACCCATGATTAAAAAAAAAAGCAGTGGTATAACATAGCTGTTGCAAATGTTTTTACCAGCACATCATTGCATATACAGTGAGAATATGGGTCTAGTATAACATTTTTTTGTTTTTGATGTAAAAACATTTCGGGAGATTAAAAAGCATGAAACCTGCTGCATTTCATCATTTGCATTAAAGTAGAACCCCTTCAAAAAACAGTGCCTGCAATGAATTAAGGGTAATATAAAGAGGTTGGATTAGGACGTGGTTGGAGCATCTCTTCTCTGTATATCTGCATTGTTCATACTGCAGCTTGTTCAAGGATAGGCTAACCCCCTGACTGGCAGGAATGTGAAACAGAAACCCTTAGATAAACTCTTTGCTAAACTCAGAGAGGGTGTTGGTGTTTTAGTGAGGCCTTTCCTGGGAAACCCTATGGATGACTGACGTGACTCACAATTTGTTCTCTCTCCGCTCACTCTTTGAAGTAACCTGAACCTGAAGCCCATAATCAAAGTTAAATCCCCCACATAAAGCCTAGTATGGAGACTAACAGAACTGCCTTGGCCTGCAGTTTTTACTCTGTCACCCTTTCGTGGGGCTGCTTTCGTAGTCAGTGCCTCTGTCTGCTTTGGTGATAAGCATCAACGCCCTGTGATATACTATGCAGGACTTACTTGGCTAGCTTGGTGTTATCATTGTCGTCCCTCCCCCACTCCCAGTCCTTGCCAGGGTCCACGGCAAAATGGAGCGCCAGCAGCTTGTGCTCCGAGTCAGTCAGGGGGATAACAGCTGGAAGAGATGAGATTATCAAAAGGTTTGTTTGGTCTAGCTTTAGCACTGGAGAGTACATTGCACGCCACCCAATGTGCCACAAGACCGTCGTGGTGTCAGAGCTGAAGTAACACCATAATGGCACGCTAAAATAATGCCATGTTAATTATCTAAGATGCCTGTCAGTGGGGGGTCAAGTATGCTGGGGGTGGATTCTATCTGCCATCCATGTTTTAGGCAGAGGAGTGACCGTGACCAGTGAGTATCACTCACACTGACGTATCCAGACAAAGAAGGGCTTCAGTCGGCTGTGTCTCTTAAAAGCCTCAACCTGGTTGCTTCGTTTGTAACACAGACTGGTCCCAGGTTCTCAGGAGCTACTGTACTGGCCTGTCTAGTCTTGTATTACAACTTGGGTCATAGCTGTCCTGTTCAGACACTAAATGGACCTTGTGGTGTCTGTGAAGTACTTTTTCGAAAGTCAAGAAGTGACTTTCAGTCCCGACTTTTAAACCAACAAGGATGGGATGTCCTTTAAAATGCTCAGAAAAAAAAGTGAAAATGTGAACATCTACAGTTGCTTGACATCTGGGCAAACTCCGCCTATAAAGAATATAATTTTCATGGCAATCTTTGCTATCAGCAACTGTAACGCTGCACTTATCAGAGTAATTACAGAGACCTGGAACACAGCAACATTTTTACAACAAACACAAGCATTTAGACGATAGGTTGTAAACAAACTGAAAGTTTAGCTTGATGATCTAAACCATTTTATTTGGAGGTGAGCACACATAAAATGTCAGTAATAATCCCTCGATGCACAGGGAAGCTGTGCATGGACAACTATGGGAAGTATGTTGGGTCAAAGTTGAACTAGGAAGTCAGTCTGTTAACTGTGACGAATGTTTATGACTGACTGCTCGGGTCATAATTTCCAAATGAGTTTGGCTAAACCGGTTCGTTTAAAAACACACTGATCGTCTGACTGCTCGTGTTTCTTGGGTTCCCAAACCCAGTTTGTACTAAATTGGAAGTATCCCTTAGCTAATAAAAGAGGAAATGTTTGTCTAAACTTTGCACAATGAGACTGCTGCTTAGATTTGTATTGAACGGAGTAGTTCTACAGCTGATCAGGGCTGCACATTATGATTTGGTTTGGTAACAGAGTGCAATCAGACACAGCCGTACATGATAAGAGCAGGAGTGCTGAAATAATTTCATTCATCCTCCACTGATATGATCAGCTACTTACAAGCAGGAAGAGATTTTCAACACTAATCACTGGACACAGAACATAAAACAGACACCCAACCAAGCTTCCTCTCGTGGGAGGCGTGCTTACAGTGTGTGAAGAGCCCGGGAGTGTATGTGTGTGTGTGTGTGTGTGTGTGTTTGTGAGTGCATGGCTGCCTTTCAAAACAAGAGTGTAAGGAGGACTAGCTAGATCCCACTGGCCCACATGACAGCTCTCCTCAGGCTACCTAGAGTGAGGGCTGTTGTCCACATGACAGCAGAGAAACCGGCTGTTTAGGCCGAGGACATTCCAGCCTTCACTGTCAGCCCCAGATGGAAGATACAGTCTCTTCTCTGCCTCATCAATTCTTCCACTGCCAATAGGCTGCTCTGCTCTGCGGGCTTCACAGAGACACTGACACCAGCAGCAACCACCCCTCCTCTGTCCCTAATGAAACTGCAGGTTGAATCCTCACTCTGTTTGTCTTGCGTTTCTTTTCGAGTGCCTCTGCTTAGGCGCAAAGTACATGATGAAGAATTAGAATTAGAGCTGCACTACAGAATTAGTGCAGCCACACCCACGCTACCACATTTAACACCATTAACATGATTACTTATTTGAATCTGACGCCATCAGTCGCTAAGCAAAAAAACAGCACTGCTCACAAACAAAGCTTGTCCAGAAAACTGTCCTAAAATGTCAAGCTCGCCTTTTCATCATATCTGCAAATTACAATGCACTCTAAACAATCAACCTAAAAAAGGGAATGACATATACCTGCAGCCACAGAGTCAAACAGTAATAAGAGCATTGGTATGGCGGCAATGAAAACTGAGAGGGAAAAAAAAAAGAAACGAGGTTTTCTTAAAGAAGGGTCTTTCCTAGAACAGACTTGCCCAAAAATTCTGTCATAATCACAAACACACACACACACACACACACACACACACACACACACACACACACACACACACACACACACACACACAAACACACACACACACACACACACACACACACACACAGAAGACAGTGAACCAGCTCCCGCTCAGTTCCCACTTGGGTCATGCAGCAGGCAGCGGAGCTCTGTGAGCTGGCGTCCTGGCTCCCACGATGCAGCTGTCCTCCTTTCTCCCCATCCCAAAGTGCTATGTGTGCTGTTGTTCCCGCTTGGGCCTGGTCCAGATTCAGGGATTCAACGCTGCCAACTGAGATCCGGGGGACTAAAGTGTGCTGTAATGTATTTACTATCCCTGTTGGCAGCCTTGTTTTGTTGTCCTTGAATGACCAATTCCCATAGCTTATGCACGGATGACATCATAGCCCTCTGTGGTATGCGAGCTGTGCAGTCAGCAACATAGCTGCTGACCTGCATCGCCTTGCTCAGTTTGCATCTTTGGTTCGGGGGGATACGGTCAGAGAGAGGGGGGAGGAAACTTGGGTGTAACCTGTGAGGAAACAGCTGTTGGAAATGAGGTAGATAACCTTTCTATGCATTTATTCACATGATTTGACTGGACATCAATATCTTTGCTTTGCCTGTTATTTTTTTTTATTTTTTGTTTGTGCATAATGAGCTGCTCGAATACATCATGCCATGTGTCATGAAAGCAGAATGAGAGTAAATTCTCCCTCCTCTATATTCCCTTCTTAGAACAAAGTCACCCATTACAAGGTTTGATTCACAGTAGGAACACTGAGCCAATGTTTCCCCTGTTTTACGATTCAAGAACAATTTGTACTGTCTGGAAAATGCACAAATTTGAATTCCTGACTTTGGTCACTCTGCACAGCTGCAGATTTAAAGGGCCCAATTCACCAGAGTTAACAGCAGTCATGCATATAAACAAGCCTGAGCTTTTTTGCCGCAGACTTTAACAGCGGAACCGTAGTGGTAAGTTCAAAAGCATCACATTTGATACTAACACATAAAACCACAACAAATAACATTTTAATTCTGATTGCCATGTTAATTTAATTATGCTGACTGCATGGTGAGTAATTAATAGATATGGAAGTGAAACCTTGCCAGAGCTGGATGGTTACACCGCGCTGTTATGTAGGTGGTCTTTGTGTAAAAGACGACCATTTACTTCATTCACTTGGGTGTCAGAGGGTTGATGATGGGATGCCAAAGAAAACCTGGAAGTGTTTTGGTATTGGGACCAGAGCTTGAAATAGCTCCAGAGTTTTCCAGAGGACCAGCTCCACTAGTACGTCGTTTCAACCACAGGAGCACAAACAAGCTGATGAAAGACATGGCCAGCGGCATCCACTGAGGAGCCAGTCATTATCACACAGCAGGTGAGCAGTAAGTGGGCTGATAGAAAACATACCCGTGTGCACAGGACTCTGGGTTAGCCCGACTGCCTTAGCCAGGAAAACCACTTGATTGCTCTTTTGGGATATGCTCAGAAAAAAAGAAAAAACAGAAATAAAGAGAAATGTTTGATCCTTAGCAATAACCTCTGACTGCAGTCATCCCTCCCTTGTTGTTTTTTCACCATCCACCATCAATACAACCCCAGCAGCCATGCAAGCAGGCCATAAAAGGGGCAGTAGCGTGAAGTGTCAGTGTGATTTAGACTCAGGTTACTGGGAGGGACTCTGTTATAATCTTCCATACAGAGGGCTGAAGAAAGAGCCAGTATTCTAACCCAGCCCCTGGCACCTGAACACACATAGGGCCAACGGCCCCTCGGATGCTCTTCGCTATGCTGGGGGAAACTGAGAGCAGCCCTCCACCTGAGACGTCCACACAGTGGCCTGACTGTCAGGAGAGTGGGTTGGTTCGTTGGGGCCCCAGCAGCCCGGGACCCTGCCCATATGTGGTAATGTGGTGAGGGCTTAGGGGCTGGCTGGGGTAACTCTGGCCTAATTGGCAATGAAAGATTAGGTCTGACTGTCTGTCTGTCCCTCTGCTTGTCTGCCTAGCATCTGTTCAGGGAGATGAGCCAGCATGGCAACACTGTACTTTTCTTGAAATTTACAAATGATAAAACATCTCCCGGTTCTAATGATATCATACAAAAACACAAACCTATACCTCTTAAATACATATAAATGCACACAAACATTACCGGAGCAGCACTGATTTGTATCATTACTATGCAATGCGATTCATCACGTGATATGCAATTGCACCAAGCTAAGCGTACAAGTGTTTTCATAACATCCTGAAGACAGACTGCAGACAAAACACACTCTGATCGTATCTCAGGACACAGTGTACCAGAATAAAAAAGTACAGTCATGCAGACGTGTTGTGATGGAGCTACAGTGGGTTCTTTGGACATATGCACCATCTGGTGGACAAAAAGAGAACCCCCTCTGTCATACTAAAACATCCAAATAAAAGTAGGAGTGCTGAATAGTTATAGGCTTTGGAGTAGGGTGGCTTTGATGTGCTGCTGGTACTAAAGGGAATGACTTCAGGGCAGGAATAGGAGGTTAGTAATCACGTCTGTCTGCTTGTCTGCAGTGGTCATACCCTGACTTAATGACTAGGTTGGTGTTTGTAGGCCAAGAATAGGACCTTACAGACTCAGAAAAGCACAAGAAAGAGAAAGAGAAAGAGAAAGAGGTGGAACACAGAAAGAGGAAGAGAGAAACTGTTTGCATAAATGTATCTGTATTGCAGGGTGAGAAAAAGAGACAGAGAGACGGAGTTGGCCGGCGGCCCACGCCAATGACAAGTGAGTTCCACCCACTGAGTCAGATACAGAAGAGTGCCGTGACTACTAAGACTGGTTGTCAAGGAGATCCACTCTATTTGTCAATTAAAGGACCTCCATGTGAGGATAACTCTGACCTCGAAAATAAGCAATGCATCCGGAGTGGGAACAATGGCATCTGAACGGGCAAAACAAGACAAAAACAACAGTCACTCAGTACAACGGAAAATCTCGCCACAATATAACGCAATCAGTATGTTCTGCCCAGCACCACATTACAAATTCCTGTGAAAGAGGCTAAGGCATAAACAGACTTCATCACCTACTGTGACAAACTAAACTCCTCCGACGGGGAGCTCAGAGAGAGAAATATAGACCTACAATAACATATAGGCCAGTGCTCAGCAAGTCAGAAGAAGGAGCCTGCTGTCCACTCTCCCTCCAGGTTGGCCACTCCCTGGTCCCTGCTGCCAACTGGCCGGTTTTAATAATGGATCACAGGTAATTAGACTGCTGTTTCATACATTATTCACCTCTAGCAGGACAGGCAGACCACTCGGCCTCACTCTCGCAATCTACACACTAAGTTAAAAGCAAAGACTGCCTAACTATTGCACATTACAGCGGTTGAACCTTTGGATTTTTAAAAAGAAGAGGTCAAGCTCCCAGATTTCTACCTGTGGATGTTACCAGCTTTACCGGATTAAGAGTATGTAAGTTTGTCATGGTGTACGGTTGCTTACCTTGCTCTCGTTGCTGGTCTCTCTGCTCCATGGACACTAGTGCAGAAAAGTGAGCCTGATCATAGGCCAGGACCAGAGGGGAGCAGTGACAGCGGCTTGGAGGTACCTCCAGGGGCAGATAGAGCCCTCCAAACGGGATGGGAGCAAACGCTGGAATTCAGTTAGAACACTATATTTAATATCAGTCCATTTCCTAACCTACTGTATTGTAGAGGATCGTTACAAGATATAGTCTACCTTCTCCTCCTGAGTCTCTGAGCATCGTGTCAGCCACCACTACAATTGGCCTGCGTAACACATGGGCCAGCACAAACACATGGAACTCCTCCAGACTCTCATAGACCGGATCCTCAGAGTTATCCACACTGAAGAAGAAGAAGAAAAAACCCCACATGTAACACTGTGAGATCATGGGATACCACTTCTGAAAATTTCGTGAATTGGTATTGACAGATAGAAAAACATCTGCAAAATAGTAAACGTGTGTGCTAATCATGTGCCTGCGTAATCTAATCTGATCCACTTAGAACCATTTTGCTTTCTACCCTTAACAGACAGGTCAACATTGTACAAAGATCCATCTGTTCATACATGCGTTTGAATGAAAGAGAGCAGGGGAGAGAAAGAGGGAGGGAGAGATGGAAAGAAAGCAGAGGTAGAGCTCTCAGGCATGCAACCACCAGGGAACCAGAGGATGTGCAACAATTAAGTTGTCAGCCACACAAACAGCCACGCTGCCAAATTTACTCTAATAAAGAGCCTCTTAATATGTGAATCCCACTCATCCTATTTAGGGGCTGATCTCACACTAGGACCATCAAACATCCCTAACCTGATTACTGTATTACAGTCAAACTCAATGAGAGGTTAAAACCACCAGACTACATGAGTAAATTATGCTCTTTAATGGGATATTTTCAGTGATAGAGAGCTTTGTGCTGAACGAGTGGAAGCTGAGAAAACACACTGAATTAATGTAAAAAGACAACGTAAAGACGCTGTTGTTTTCAGATGTTACGGTGTCAATGAAGCCGTCTTTGAATAGTTTGTTTTGAGGTTTGAACACTTTATATTTCGTGTAATTAAATGCCATTTCAATCTAATTTTTTCCTCCACCACATCGGCTGCAATACCTAGCGAGTATATCAAAAAGTTTTTACGTTGCATGTGCATTTCACTGAAAATGGAAACAGAGAAAACCACAAGGTTTCTGTGCGTAGGAAGAGGAAACCAGAGTCAGCTGCCAATCTGCCTTCTGTTCCCTGAGATACACCCACGCTTACACTTGTTTATAAACTGGGGGGGGGGGGGTCACATCACCTGCAGCAGCTAAATGTAACCCACAGCTCATGGGAGGCTCTTACGGAAGAAATGATTAGCACTGAAGGCAGCCAGTAGATGGCACAGTCTCACATGTGAGCTTCAACAATGTTATTAAATCAGAGAAGCAATTTGAAAGAGCAACAGTCCGAGTGGGAACAGTTACCCCGACAAATCCATCTTATTGAGAAGGTCACTTTTGTTCTCACTGTGGGCCTCCTGCAGTGTTTCAATGCACAAGGCATTAAAAGACAGCAGGAGAGTTGCAATGTGGCATGTGTGATGAAAGCTGCACAACTTGCACTGCTGCTCTGTTTCACTCTGTTCTCCATCTTATACAATGATTATAGAGCAAACGCTGCTGGATGCTGGTTAAAGGAATGTAATATGTGTGGTGTTTTGGGAGTCCAGAGTATCTATTCTTGCGGGCTTTTTTTGGGATAAATGTGTATAGTATGTGAGCCGAACAGCTTACCCTCCACTGGTGTTGCCGTTTTTGCTGAGGTGAGTGCGGGGCTCACTGGAGGCCAACTTCAGCAGCTCATTCCACTCTCTCTCCCACTCCTCCTCAGTGTACACCAGCCCTGACTGCAAAAACACACACACAAAAATGGAAATTCTGATAAGGACATGCTGGTGCTCACCCACACAATCCCTATTATTATTCATTTTCACTATTTCCATCTGATTCTACAAGGTTATCTCCTGAAGCTTTACGCAATTCGAACATGTGGGCATTTTTAAAAAAAATATTTCTTACATATTTTTGCTGTTAATGGATACTTTGACAGAAGAGGCCAAAAGGAAATATGACTAATTAGAGAAAGGTGGGTGAAAAGCAACAAAGGTCCCAGCCCAGACTCAAACCGGGACGCTGCGTTCACATGGGTTGTGTCTTAGATCATTGGGCCACTGGGATGCCCCGGGCATTTTTAAAACATGAGCATCTGTACTACTTCTTTGCCTGAGCTATCTTTGGTGACACAATTTTTCTAATAGATTGGCAAATACCTTAATCCATGAACATCAAGAGAAGGGAGTGGAAGTGCAGAGGATTTGACAGTATTAGCAACACTGCTACTAATGCATACTTGGTGTCATAGACTATCTTCCTTGCAGCAAAAATCCAAATGTGTGCCCCAGCAAGGAAGCTAAAATCAACGCTTATTAACAGAGGTTACGAGTGGCTCATCCCTGGATGTATTGATGTGTTATCAGTGAAAGAGGATGTGATGCATTTAGGAGGTGCAGTGTGCTATGATGGACACTCTCCCAACCTCCTTGTTCTGTTGGGTTTGCTGCCACCTCCACCTCCTTTTCAGAGCATCTCTCTCCGCTCCACTCTTCATCATGGTATACAGGGATTTCCTCAGCATCAGGTCTCTGTCATGGAAGCCCCACATCCCTGATCAACACAGACAAACAACGCCCTTACTGCATGTGAAGATTGAGGACAAAAAACAACATCACCACCACATGCAGTTGACTAAAACAAGAGGTCCCAACTCTTAACTGCACAAAGCCATATTATTATGTTGATAAACCATTCAGAAATGACCTCACCTCTTTACCTAATAATGTCTTTCATCACTCATCAAAGGGCCTTGGTTTTCTGTCTGTCAGGGCAAATTACATTAGCTCTGGTGCACCTTACCCTCTGCTGCTCCAGCAGTCCTCCCACTGGGGAGTCAACCATCTCCTTCAGCATAGACCTGAATACGCTGTCATGCCCCGTACCCTGCAAACTCTGCAGCTTACAGTTTCCTGCAATGTATAGGTCAGTTATCTCCCTCTCTCCTTTCCCCCGCTTCCTTCGTCTCTCCAACTCCTCCTATCTCACTCCCTTCTCTGGATTCAGCAGCTGTGACGCAGTGCTGAAACTGTTATCAGACAGCTGTGACACTGACTCGCACAGTTGTTCCACGCCAAGCTTGATGTTCAAAGCTGGTTTCAAGAAACTATGATGGAAATTATGGTTATAGTGTGTAGTTAATATACTGAAGTGTACATGAGTAGCTCACCCAAAGAGGCAGCATGCAGAAGGCAGTTCCCGTCCCCTGTGGTGGCCAGAGGAAGCAGCTTCTTACAGCTGGTGCACATGGTGGACCACCAGTTCAGACGACCTGCACACACGCACAATATAATACACACATATATTCTGTACAAAACTGAGTAACAGAAAGGAGCAAACGCACTCATCACATTTTATATCAATCCCATTTCAATTCAATGTTAATTTACTCAAATTGAAACACACTCAAACGAGATTGGTGATAAGATTCCAGAGTCAAATGTATTCGTCAAGTCCAATACAACGTCTCACCACTGATTTCTAACCAAGCCGAATATCTCCCTGACGAAAAGTGTATGATCTACAAAAAACAAGCCTCCCTTGGGAAAGGCAATTAATTCCATGTGCCCAGCCGTCCATGGAACTGTTAAAAAAATCTAACAGGAGCCATAAATTCAATCAAAATACAGTCCAACAAGTCCAATAGTAGACTAATAGCAAGTCTAATTTAGATATGATACACGTATGGGGGTGTAGGTGTTAGGATGGGTAACTGATAGGACAGCTCAGATGATTTTATCAGAGCATCTGTTTTGGTGGAGTATGAAGTGTTAAATCAAAGGAATTAGAGTCATTTTCAGTTTAAATTTTTTTTTTTCGACATGAGATATGTGAGATAATTGCTACTTTCCTTTCTGTTAAGTGATGTTAGAAACATGACTTCTTCTATCTATCAGATTCGATTAAAAAAAAACAAAACGTGTCAGTTAACAGAGGTCTTCAATTGTGCATATTAACGTTGATATTCAAATGCAACTTCATGTCTCTCAGTCAGGTACTGGAGCAGGTACCAGCAGTACCAGGGCCCATTGAGTACAACAATCCAACGAGCATAATTAGCCTCGAAAGCTGAACTTTGAAGGCAATGATTAGCACAGGCCATATGCTTGCACTCTACCTCAAACACCCAGCAGTCAAACACCCCCCCCCCAAAAAAAACAAACCTCCTCAGCATCTCCTGTTTCTGCTCCATCACTTCCCTGCCTGTATACCTGAGGGAGAAAGGACGGCTTCACAGCCCAGGGCGCTGCACACTGCTTTACTGCCGGCAGCCTCACTGCTCTGAGCCTGGGCTGATCTGTGTGCATCATTTATTCAACAACAGTAAACACAGAGGAGGCTCTGAATGATTTACCCCTCAGTGTAGATAGGCTTGAAATGCAGATGTTTTTTGCATTTCCCATCAGTTTGCAGTTCTTGATTTTAGTTTTTTCACATTACATATGGACTATCATGCTTAAGATTCAGCCGCCCATAAATTGAGGCTAAAACACAACTGGCTAATGTACCTTATTTGACCTTTTTCTTATTTGCAGAGACACAGTACATATTTTATAGTATATATTTTATGGTCTCAGCGTTGGCCTTACCCACAGTTTGTGGTGCATATCATTTAAATGTATGACAGTGTTAAGATTACGACTGTAAATTATTCACTTATCACTATAGATCAGATACTATCTTTTGGTTGGATAGTAAGTGGTTCCCAGCCTTCCATATCTGAAGTGTGCTGTCACCCACAACCCACCCAATTTCAGTGCATCTCCACCACTGACACCACCCATCATAAATGTGTTCATTTGAAGTGATTTGATCTATGTTCCGTTTTGACCATTTATCCGTTACTTTTAGCTGACGATTTTCTACTGTTTGTTCAGTTCTTTTAGCAGCTTCAACCTGTCTGCTTGCTTCCCAGGGTACATGTACGCCGGGTTGGGAATCACTGGACTGCATCACTGTCAGAAATGTATCTGTAAGACTATTAGGACAGCCTCTCGCTCATTTATGTGTTAATGGTTAATTGACCCAATGTTCTTTTTGGTTGACTGTACTCAGATCTTGAACAGAATTAGTTGAGAAAAAGGCTTTACAATCACTGCAATGTCTGTGTGGGAATGTCTGGTGGAAGATTTGAAAATTCACTAACTATTTTCTCTTCATTATCTCGAAACTTCAGCTGGGAGATGAATCCCTGTGGGATCATGGATGCTTTGAATTAGTTGTTGTCATCTTTCGAGTCGGAACTGCTCTCTCTTGCTCTCAGTCTCACCTTCTACTTCTCTGTCTACATTACTGACTTTCACTGGCATTTCTCATTGCTGCTGCTTTATTGGCATTCTGCATTTCAGTGTCATCGAAATAAAGAATACAATGAAGTGCGTAGGATTCTGTTACATATCTCGTATCAGTAGTAGGAGAATGGTATAGTTGAATGTATTATATTATATTATATCCTGCAGTACTGACCAGCCTGCTCCAGAGCCATCATGGTGGATTGCTCTATTAGGTCTCTCTCTATGAAACTCCTGAAATCCTCGCTGTACACGCTGAGGTCTGGTAGCTGGAATGTGTAGATGGGCATCTCAAGAGGGAACTGCTCGCTGGTACACTCATTGGCCACCTGCAGCCGCGCCAGGGAGACAATTGCAGAGCTGGCGTGGGAGATCCCGCGGGACAGACGTTTCTCTAAAGGGGAAAAGACGGAAGAATTAAATGGATGAGTGAGAAGCAGGTGAAGACAAAGGAAACTGTTGAGGTCACTGGTGGTGGTAATATTGTTCTGAGGTGGCCCTGCTACCTTGTGCATTGTCCTCCTGCTTCTGTATACACGGCCTGTCGATCTTGCTGATGTGGGTGGGAGTGTCACGTGTCTCTGGCTGCTTGTAGTAGCGGCCCTCATTGAAGACCTGTGGCAGGTTGGCAGTGTGGACCTGCCTGAGCTCCTCGTAATCATTTAGAGCAGCACTGAGGTCCCAGTTTTTACCTGCAGGACACAAACAAAGGTCTGGCTGATTGTTCACAGACACTAGAAGTGATAATGATAATGATAATGATAAAGAATATCTAGGATAAATGTTGCTGCTCCCATGGGCTTTATTACCGGCTGGGTTGTTTAAATTCAATTTTCACCCAATGTTGTGTTCCCATGCAAAAAGTTGTTGTTTTCCTGGTGCAACAGGACACTGTTCACTGCAGTTTACAGTAAACAGGATTATCTCGTGGAGAAAAACTGAGAAAATGCAACCGATAAGCAGAAAGAATAGAGGAAAACTGGGGTAAAATCCTGCAGTTAAGCCAGATTCCCACCAAATAACTGATAAAAACAATCAATGCACTTGGTATTTTGCTAATCTGATTTTCAACAAGATTTTTGGATTACTGTCTGTTTTTTAATATTTTAATTAAACACTGATACATTCCCAGACCTATAAAAATTTAAAACAATTAACCCCACTATGATGGTATATATAGCCTATATGGAACGCCATGTTGAGTAAATCGTGCTGCATCATAACATGAATAACTAGAGGTTGAGGTTGGGTGGTGCCACAAAAAATTAAGATAGTGAGGGGAGACAGATCCTTTAACAGACTGACAGCAATATCCTGATGTGCAGGAGGGACACAGACAGAGAGACACACACACACACACACACACTGGTAACACATGCACTCCATGAACACACACTGAGAGACAGAGTTGTCTCCTCTGGGTGCTGTCTCTTTAACAGAAATCCCTTCCAGGTTTAAGAGTTACAAGTCAAGCCTCAGTCTTATTATATCTCAGTGTGCCTTTTCACGATGCCATAGGAGCTATCTGCAAAACTGTCTTTATAAAACTCACATAAATGCCTTCAAAGGCAAACGCTCAGAGGGCTGGCCGACTGTCTGCATGTAACCTAAGCATGTTTGTGAGAAAGGGTCCATTAATGGACTCCCTGTATAAGAGACCTGGAGGAAGACGTCCTCTCTCCCCTTGACTTCCGGACATGATGATTTTCGGCACTGAACATGAAGGGTGGCACCACTAATCACCATCCTCACGCAAATCAATGCAGGACTGATTCCACTCTATGGATCCGAGCAGCCTGAGCTGTACAAGTCTGGGAACATAACTTAAGGTCCAGCTACATCACCACTCAGCACCTAATGCATGGTCTTTAAATGCCTCTACATTAGCCTGCTATTACTGTGGCATGGAAAGCATTGTCTCTGCTCTTCTTTTGTAATGGCTGTTGTCAGCAGAAGGAACACTGAAAAATTCATCTGAACATACATAATCCCTGTCCAATAGAGAAATTGTAGCTTCACTGGACTTCTGTTTTCTCATTACAAGATTAAGAATTAAACCAATTTCATCAGAAGGTTTATATTACTTTAGGTTATGAGCAAGCGTCACTCTAAAATCTACTTTTTTTATTTAAAGAAAATCACCAAAATTAGGTTATTAACCTTGTTTCCTTTCCTGTGAAAATGAAAAACCCCCACCCAGTAACTCAGAAAATGTTCTAGTTCTCAGTAAATTTGAACAAAAAGGTCAAAGCAAATTTGGCGGTGTAGATTCAGTACATAAACCAGCCTCTAGAGGGAGGCACCACATGCGGTGCTGTCATATTTCTCTGTCGCTCTGCTCGTCTGCCCTCTCAAACCAACCTGGCTGAGACCAGAGGGTAACAGAGCAGCTGATTGATGTAGGTCTGGCAAGCTAAGCTACCATCAGAACAAAGCAGCAGGCATAATACAGAAATAGGGCATCCGGGCCCACGTCTGTCGTGTCTGAGTGCAGTGTCTTGTTTGGTGTCTGTCAGTGTCACACGTATGCCCCTGTGGCTTGATGCCAATGCAGAAGCACAGGAAAAAAAAGACTGAGTGGGAGGGAGAGACAGAATCCAACACTTTAATTCTTCTATCAGACCAGACCGGCTGCATTATGCGCACACAGGGACAAAAAGATTTCTAGGACACATAGGTACTGCAAATACTCGAGGATTTTATCCCCTAATGGAAGTCTGATTAATTAGGTGCGTGCTTTCATTCCCATAAATCAGACAAAGCTGTATCTGCAATTACAGTTCTGCAATTCTTTACTGCAGTTTGAATAGATCCTGGAATGCACACGTTTCTGGTCAAAGGGAAACTCGCTGCGATTGTAGAAATTTCTCAAAACCACAAAAAAAAAAACATCACTTTTATAGTATCTAGATATCCAAGCCAATCCAGCAGACCGGTTTTCTGTTGCTGTGTGCACTTTTGCACTCCTGTGTTTTTTTTTTCTTTTTTTTCCAAGTGACACTGTATGTAAGCTATACAAGTGCCAGTAGCACTCTGCTCCTCAATGAGTTCCAATGAATGGGCACAAAGCTCTCCCTAGGGAGTGCACTCGTAAAACCGTCACACTGGCCTCTAAATCAGCGAGCTGGCTCAATGTTGCAGGCCCCACTCTTCTCTTCCCCTCCTTTGTTTCCTTTATTTTCCTTTCCTCTCATTTCCTCTCCTCCTCAGTTCTTTCCTCTCCTCTGCTCACTCAGATGCAACCCAAGCACAGGAGGGAGCAGCTGATCAAACCAGAAATTCACAAAAATCGAGTCTTTTATATAATAGCTTAGTTGTCAATCTCTCGTCTTGAAGATATTAGGACAGTGTCTCTAGGTGTCACAGTGATCTCTTACCTTCCAGCAGGTCTCTTGCCAGACCCGGTTCTGCCCCCGTGGACCGAACAAAGTCTGACAGGACCGCATCCATGTCCAGAGTCATGTGATCATGTGTGTGCGCTGCCCAAGGTGCAGCGGTGGCCTTGGTGGACGCCAGCCTTCACGTTCTCATCTGGAAAAAGCAGCAACGAGAAACACAGCAGGCCTCAAACACATAGTTTTACAGTAAATCCATTTCAACCACACTTTAAAAAAAAAAAAAAAAAAAAAAAACTCACTAACCCCCGTGAGAAAACTTACTGGACTGCCCCCCTCTCTCATTTTAATCCCGGCCAGTATCCCCAGCCTGCTTTTACTGATGTGTAATGCCTAATAGAGCTGATAGTTCATAGTACTGTGAATCCACTCCCAGAGCTCCTCCCAGCTCTGGCTAACAGTCATAACATAACATCGAACAGCACAGATGTAATGTCAACAACAAAGCCAGGGGTCGTATCCAGGACACACCTGCCTATCTCCAAAGCCTTTGGCCCACCGCCCATGATCATAACAACGCTAGCCCTCTTCCTGTCACTGAGTGTCAACCATGGGCTTCTGGGTGTGATCCAGTATCTTAAACCATATCGATACTCTGAGTTGGACAGTAAGGAAGGATGGCTGGTTTGTGGAGCTGGGAGATTCAGTGTGATGTTATTTTGTATGATGCTACCGGGAGAGCATGTGTACGACGTGGCTATATAATACTAGCGCCCTAATTAATTAGGTCACAAACAGCACTTCTGTGATACACATGCGTTCACTCCCTCGGCCCATGGAATGAATGAGTCCATGCATAGCTTTCATTCCAGAAACGGAGTTCACAGTGAAGAAACAAACACCCACAGGTTCGCAGCTCTGACACAAGTCTTCTGTGTGTGGACCCGAGGTTTGAAGGCTGCTCAGGTCCGTGGCTTTGACCTACAGAGGAGGGAGCGCATGCTGGAAACATCCAGATACTCTGCCCACGTCTCTGGGCAGTAAGCAGGAGAGATGGTCCACCTCTCAGTGTGCCACATGACAAGAGTGTCCGTCAGGTTTTGGCTCAGTGTTATGAACCGACAGACGCTCCGCTCTGGAAATAGAGCCGACACAAAATAATCGCTGCTGTTTCCTGCTTCTGAGGCTGAGGAATAGTAGTGGATTACTCTGACAGCAGAATGAACAGGACATCATGGCATTTTTTTTTTTACTGACCATGATAGAACAATCTCAGATTTGAAATGTCCTCTCAGTTAGTGTTATTGTCACATGAAAATTATACGCCCATGACATAAAAAAAGACAGCTGAGCATCAGAGAAAAAAATATCTTTTTCAAGACCAAGCAACTTTGGTCTTTATCATATGCATTATTAATGAGTAAAAGCTGCACTTAAGCTGTAGTTTAGCTGACCTAGTTACTGTCAGCCATTTGTATTGTGTTGCATGTGCATTATTGTACCGAGAGAATCTAAGCACATGTAAACTACTTGAAACAAAGAGTGGTCAGCTGTGCCAAAGTTTGTCAGAGATCATGAGATTAGGGTTGAAGCATAATAAGTTATCAGATCAAACGTGACCCAAAATGTATCTATGAAGAGAATTGTTTTCTCTTTATTTGGACCTCTTTGCAAAAAAGCAAATTGAAAGCAATTAAAAGCAAATGCAAGTTTGCTTTTAATACCAAAAGGGAAACTAACATTTCACAATTTCTGAACACCTCTTACAGGAAATTCAAACAGCTTGAAAGTCAGTCTGTGAGGTATTAGCGTTGTTTGAGGACCAAAGAGACAACATATGTGCATAATTACACTCTTCCATCCCTAATACAGAATAATAGGCTGCAAGTGAGAATCACAATATTGCTTTGCGGGGCAAAAAGCCCCACGGAAGTAGATGAATATTATAAGTCATGACCTCATCTTTTCCCTTAAGAACAGCCTTCTTCAGATCGCAGTCCCCGTGGGAGGTAATTATGAATCAGAAACACCCTGATGCATGTTTTTCTATCTGACATAAAAACCATGTGGGCCAGAAGAAGCTGGGAATGTCCAGCTTCCTGTTACTCATAATCACAATTAGCATGTTTGTCACACATTGTGTATCTGGCTTCTAAAGAACATGAAGGCATTACGACAAACAGTGACAGAAAGTGCAGTGGGCTAGAAAAACATCTACTTATGAGGACTAGGCTGACATGTATGTCTATGTTTTTCTTATTTTCCACTAATTCCATGAAAAGACCACAACCGACAATGAGTCAGTCCATCTATTAAAACTTCCCGACTTGCCTACGATGTCTACGGCCCTCAGCCCCAAACAGCATCAGTAACAATAATCCAATAATATTATAGTGTATAAGCCATTTTTCTGCATAACATACTTTTACTTTTACCTTTGATAATTTGAGTACATTTTGCTGATAATACTTTTTTTTTTACTCATATGAGATTTTGAATTTGCACTGTTGTATTGCTACTTCTACTTAAGTAAAACATCTGAGTACTGACCAGGGGGGTGTATGCAGGATTGACCTAAAATATAAACTACAGTGCCCATGTTCATTATAATGAAGGAAGATGTTACCCAGTGGAGCAGAGTTGCTGATTTATGTGTATTTAATAGTTTTTAGACAACAATGGAGGTCTCTGGAACAGAATTAAAAATCTGGCTTTGGCTTAACAAGCAATGCTTGATAACAGGATTTTCACAGGATTTGTTGGCAATAAGAAAAACAGCAAATACCGCCGGTCTTATCTTTTTGCCATTTAGCAGCTGTCAGTGAAAACATACAGTAGATGACTGCAATTCAACTTTTTAAATTTTTTTTTTTTTTTTTAATCAAACCTACTTTCTGTATTGTGGCTGAGGGTTGTTGAGAAGCCATCTGATGACCACAGGACTGTCAGAACCAGACGCAGCTCTAGTCCATGGCTTCAGAGGCAGCAGTGGAGAGGAAGACACTGGGGATGCAGACAACCCTGAAACACACACAGAAATATTGAAAGTTATCATCCTGAAACAAAAAGTTATGGCCCTTAGTTCTGATTGGCTGGGTTCAATTTGAACCACCCAACCGACACACATATTCAACTGCACCAGTGTTTATATGCTAATCCAAAATTACCCCTTAAGCCATTACTTTTATCATTTGTCATTTAGAAATCACTTTGTCTACTGACTGTTCATTCAGCTGACAGAGTTTTACTCTTCACAAGTTAACATTTCATTATTATTACATTACTGACTGAAAATCAAAGATTCATTTCCTAATTTGCCTTTTTTTTTTTTTTTTTAAATAAAATGTGATATGAAATTGCATCACTTGGGGTTATGCTCCATAACTTTTAGAACCCCAGAGGGTTTTACTTTGCCCTGTGATTTGTGTAACAACACCTGTCAGCTGTTGTAAAGTCACAGTGAAGCGGTGTAACTTCTTAGATACTTATAAGCATTTCTTTTAACAGCTAAAAACAACCTGAAGTTTGGCTGGTAGCAGCACTTTCTTCCCAAGACCCCACCTTCTAAAGTTATTTACATTGGTGTAATCACATTTCCAGGTTCTCACACTAAGATGCTGGTGCATATGTGACACCACCACCAATGTGGTGACGAAAGTGCAGTGCCAGCCTCACGGGAGTCTGCTTTTACGTAATGAAATGCTAACATGCTGATGCAGGTAAAGGCAAAGAAGGTCACTGGCGGGATGTTGTGTTCCAGGGTGATCCTGCATGACACAGCAGGCAGAGATATGATTATGTAGCGTGTGGAGAGTAACACACATGGAAACAGTGATAGAAGAGTGTGAGAGCAGCCACAGTGGAAACTCAGTGGATATTCTGCCATCCTCCCTGGTGGATCACACCACCCTTTCAACAGAATACTGGCAAGTGCTGAGGAGTTAGTGTCAAAGCCCTCCTAAGTGGGACTGAAATATCCTTCAGAGTCATGCATAATTCACATGAACAGTAAAAAAGGTTCATATACTGTATGTGTCCTCTGTTTATTTGTACAATCTCTTACAGCAACTTTGTCCAAAGTACTTTGTGTTACCTTTAAAGTCAGACACATTTTTTCTTTAAAATAACCGATACATGACTCTAAGTTTGAAATCAGTGGACTTAGTTATATGTTTGTGATATAGTTTGGCTCGAACAATGACAAACAACTCTGGAACAACTATCTCTACTTCAGCCATTGCTGCTAGACCAACACGTTACCGATGGCTGTGAGAAACCTATATTTAGAAGATCCACTAATAATTAGAAGGTTTCGAAATAGTACAAGGATATTCCACTGAGGCAGAAGTTACTTGACTCATATTGTCCTCAAGTAAAAGTGAGATTACATGTGTTAAAAAATAATTGAGCCGAAGTTCTAAAATAGAGAGTTTGTCTGAGTATTACAAAAAGCTCAAGCTGGATCATGACTACCATTTCAATATGAGTACGCCCTACTGACCAAATGACCTCTCCAATTTAGTGATCTCCAAAGTGGCGACTATCTTTTCTTTACAATCAAAAAAAATATATATTTTTTGTGAGTGAAAAGAAATCTTTAAGTTTAAAATTACATTACATTACACTATTGCTCAAGGACACTTCGACACATAGGCACGAGGAGCTGGGGATCGGACCACCAGCCTTACACATAATGTCCAAATGCTCTGTATGATCTGAAATTCTCCTCATTGTTTCACAATAACTATACTATAGGCCTCACTCTAAACCTTTCATTGGTGGAGAGTAACTGAGTACATTAACTCAAGGATTGTGCACAATCCTGAAGTACTTGAGTATTTCCATTAAATGCTACTTTATACTTTCACTTTACGTCAATATTGGAGGGAAAACTACTTTTTACTCTGGTATATTCATTTCACAGCTGTAGTTACTTTTCAGATTCAGATTCTATATGAAAAACATGTCATCTACTCTCAAAATATGTAGATTAAACTAATAATTATCCAGTTACATAACTATACAACACTGACAGGGACCATTGCAGAAAAATTACTACTTCTACTTTTGCTACTTTAAGTAGATTTTGTTGCCAGTACGTCTGTAAATTTAGTTAAGTAGTTTTTAATGCAAGACTTTTAATTAAATGGAGTATTTTTATAGTTTTATGTGCTAATATTACATGAGTAAATGGTCTGACTACTTCTTCCATCATTTCATTTCCAAAGTACTTGAGGACAAATACTTAATATTACAAAAAATTTCGAGTGAAAGTAGAATAACAGATTTTAGAGTTTACAAAAAAAAACTACTCAGTTACAATATTGAGAGTACATACTGCAAACTTGTACACCAAGACATTGGTTAGAGTTTGTATGCTAGCACTGTATATTTGGGTCAAAGATGAACAGGAAACCATCAGTACAGGCTGTATCTCTGATCAAACAAATTTAACCTGAAACCACGGAGGGAAACATGCAGCCTTGCGACCAGCTATTTTCACCCTGATGTCTTGTCACAGACGTATTAGAGGCAGATTCAAGTTTTGTATTCTCCTTATGGGCAAACACACACTGCATTGTTTCTATGGTCCACTGACCTGTGGGCCAGTGGGCTGCCCGCAGTCCTTCCGTATTTATGAGGACCCATTTGTTGATAATGAAAAACAGAGGCATGGGACTTGTTTCTTAATCATCTGCCTAAACAAACACTGGACGAACGTCCCCCTAATTATATTCCATCATCACAATACACAACAGCACCGGTTCAAAGACACTGCAGCAATACAGTATGAAATCCAAGAGTCTAAAATTGTTAGTTAATTTAATCCCAATTTCCGTCAGATGTAGCCATTCGCATTAGATTTGATATAAATGAAACATCTACATGATATATATAAACTCAAATACATGTTGAGCTTACATATATAAATTTTTTATGCATGTGAATTCTTCAGATGAGGGGCTTTATAGGCGTTTAAATCAAATTAACCTTTTCTAAGAGAAATACAGTATCTCTTCTTAATCTGTGAAACACTAACCCCCCCCCCCTCCAAATAAAAACCCCCTTAAAAACAGAACTATTTTTAACCCTAACTCAAATATAATCAAATGCAAAGTCACCCTACTACACCCTCCATGCTATTACTGTACAGAAGCTCCCCATTCACTATTTCCTTTTTTATGTTTGACACTATTTGAACTTCTTCTTTAAATTGCCAGTAAACCAGATGGCTGATTAGAATGTGTGAAATAACTTCCTATAAGTGAACTTACAAAACTTAACTGTGAAGACCTCTGAAATTTACTCAGTGAATACTTCAGAGTTCAGTACAGATGAGGAATGATGCACAATTGGTCCCCCACAGACAGAAGCTTATTTGTCATTTAATACAGATCGTCTTTTTCACAGTTACAAGCAAATGTGCTACAGGCTATTTTTTCCATGATGTACATGTACATATGTAGCAATTTTAATGTAATAGGATGAGTTATAGCTGAGATAATTGTCTCCATAGTGAGTGGTGATCGCCCACATGCTAGGCAGATACACAGCATGTGGGAGGTGAACATACTGTAAAAAGACTTACACTCTACTCTTTGCACCGCATCTCCTCCGGAACCGAAAAATGGTTGGGCCGTGTATCCTATGCATGGACACCAAGGGTAACAGAAGCATATACATTTGCAGTTATGCTCTTAAATACGCTTTTAAAAGCCTGCTTCTATATTGGCTTAGATTTTTATATTTTGCAAATTTTAGTTTATGTTGATGCCAGAGTACACTTGAATGCACCAGCTGGACTGTATGTTACCACATAAAACTTCTGATGCTGTTAAGGAAAACCTATCCTTTATACTCTGTTAGGAATCATTCATTTATATTCATAATATTCCAAGAGTCTTATAATTTATGTTTTTGTCAGCATTTTCCATAAACCTGCGTTTTCTACTTTTGCCTCTGACTTCCTCCATCTCACAGAATCCTTTCAACGACCTGGAAAACCTTTCCTGAGAAACGACAAAATAACAGAAACACAAAACAATATTGTGCAAATGAATACACTATTCTGGTTGATTGAGGCCTCTGTCATTGGAGAAATTGGTATCTCTCTTTTTTATAATGGAATTCACGATGTGAAACTTACCAGTGATGCTTTAAGTACATTTAAAACGAAGCCCTACTAATTTGAAACAGTGGAAATACCTTTTAATCAAGTCACATTGTGTAGACCAGTTACACTGAACAAAGAAAGGCCTGGTAATCCAAAATATTTCATCAATATCAGCTAATTAGTGTTGGGGTGTTAATATTTTTTTCGGTGTGAAGTCTTAAGGGGAAGCAAATTTCCCAATTGGGAAAATAAATGGATAAATAAAGTCCATCTAAAGTATCTTATCTTACAACCCTAACTGTAAAGGTAGGAAAGGCTGTCACTGATTTATTCAATGTAATGATGCTTCTTTCACCTACCAAACTCTAACATATACTGAAGCTTCGTTAACCCTGGAGAAAATGGGGAAACCATCTCAAACTTAACATAAAGTAAATCCTTTCTTAAAGAGGGTTTCTCATCATGTCCTCCCCCTGCTACAAGACCATTTTGACTTGACAAAGTGTAAAACTGTTTAGTCTGATGATGGTGGATGAATTGTACCTGTTTATAAAGACCGGATTTCACACTGTGACGAGCTGTTGCTCAGCCTGCTGGTGGCTGAACATCTGGTGTCAGCTTCCAACCCACCTCCTGCCAGCAGAGGAGAGGAGGCCTAGCAGCTGAGTAGGGTTTTCTCAATTTGATTGTTATTTGATTTAGATCTTCATATATATCTATAGCTGGTTCCAGTTTCTAAAATGTGAGCCTTTGCTATACTTTATCTTTCTCTTTTTCAGATCCTTAGTCTTCATCTTTGTACACTGAATATCTTGTCTGCTGTTGTATGTCCTGAAAAAAGATAACTCACTGATGCCACATACTGTATGTTCTCATATAGGCTTCATGCTTAAACAGTAGATTTGTCAGCTTGTTGTTGTAAATAAACATGACATGAGCATAAGGAATAAACACAATATTAAACAACATTTATGAATGAGATAGTTCATCTCAGCGACAGATTCAATGCATCCTGCTTTTCAAGGCCTAGCTCTCTTTACAGCTCCCCAGTGTAGGAGGCAGCGGTTGTCCAGAGTGTCAACAGGACCTCTGAAACCTGAAACCTGAGCCTGGTTTACAAAATAGTGGCAAAAGACCTGTCCTGCAAGGGTTGGACATAACATGTGGGCTTGTAGGTGAAACACAAATTAAGTTACTCAAACCTCAAAGGGTATGATCCCTCCTCCTCCTCCTCTTCCAAGCATCAACAGGCTGAAAGTGCTGTGTTCAACATCCTATGATCCCCGGCCTTGTAGTGCATGAGTGTGTGAAAATGCAAACATGCATATGTTTGTGTGTGTGTGTGTGTGTGTGTGTGTGTGTGTGTGTGTGTGTGTGTGTGTGTGTGTGTGTGTGTGTGTGTGTGTGTGTGTGTGTGTGTGTGTGTTGGCAAAAACACTAACCACTGCATGTTCCTACTCAGTGTACCCTCAGAGTGGGTACCGATCTCAAAGCTAACAGAGCAGGTGCTTCCACGAAGCGCAAAAAGATGGCAGTCATTCTTACCCAGTACTTATGCACATGCCTGTCCACAGCAAAATGTCAAGCCACCCTCTCAGTTATGGTCAAGGAAAAAATGCCCCTTTTTTCCTACAACAATGGATACGGCTTTGCTATTTTAATACACTACAAGATAGAAACACTATAACCAAACAACAGTTTTAAAACAGCTATGATGCACAGCTATTTTTGATGTAATTTGATTAATAAAAGCAGAAACGGGAAAGATACAGCAATGAAAAATACTGTTAGACTTGGGGTAATTGCATGTTGGAAAAACAAATGAGCACAATTCCAGTCAAACAGATCATTTCCACCTTGCATCAGTAATGAATAATCAACACAATCCATTAACCTGCTTCATAACACAGCACACTTAAGCGGCAAGAGGAAATCATGTAATGGGATATTATAATGTCTCACTAAACTACAAACTAGGCACTTCCACTATTTCAAAGTCCTTGCTTGAGAGCACAAGATTCAATCAGTGAATTTCAATCGAGAGTGGAAGCACCACTTGCTATTCAGCCTTCATATCAGTCAGTCAGTCAGCCTCGATCTCTATCCTTCCTCCTCCTCCTCCAGCCACAATGGAAAACTTGTATTTGTGTTGACTGTGCCTGTGCATCACCAGTAAGAAGCGTATAGGAGCAGCAAACGTGTGCATGTGTGTGTACATGCTAGACTGTATCGTAGGCGGCCCGTGGAATGTCTGACGTGTTTCAATCAGTGCCTGGGTCGACATGTTCAAGTGAGGGCTCTTCAGGCTCATCATGTTTAGCCATTTTGATTTTTGAGAGCTCCATCTCTGTCTGTGTCTCTCTCTAGTCACCACCTGGGAGTTTGCCGAGTCCCTCCTTATCCCTCCATTATGCTCTATTCACTAGTGGGACTTTCCCTGCCTTCAGGACCCACAAAAAGACATTTATTTGCTGTGACCTCAGAGCACCCCCGCAACCTGAGAAAATCAACCGCTGAGCCGCGCTTCCAGAGACATGAAGAGGGAGAGACCAGCAGAGAGAAGGCCAAGAAGGCGGAAGGACGGACTCTGTTGCATTTCAGTCAAACGCTAACCACTCCCGTTTAATGCAAGGCAGAAAGCG
The DNA here is from genome assembly GCF_016859285.1 of Xiphias gladius. Lineage (NCBI taxonomy): Eukaryota > Metazoa > Chordata > Actinopteri > Istiophoriformes > Xiphiidae > Xiphias > Xiphias gladius. The sequence goes on along the minus strand of NC_053407.1, from coordinate 17,973,427 downwards.
AGTGTAATACTCTCATGTCTTGACCTCTAGACAGAGTCTATAATGAAGCCATGCACAAACACTCACAAAAATACTCTCTCTTTCATTCTTTTAATCCTTCTCTAAACTTAAAAAAAGCCCATCTTCTGTGCAGCAGCCTTTCACATGCTGTGAGAAAGATGCTGCTGGAAGCAGTAATGTCACTTTACATCTCATTGCTGCACTGCACAGTGCCAGCACAGCATATGCATGGAGTGGATAGCTGTTGTCAATTTGCACTAAATGGATCATCACATTAATATTTGAGGTAAATTTCGATTGATGCTGCAGTGGACAGCGTGAGCACTTTGCTCTATATACACCGGACACTAGTGTTTCTAGAAAACTTTCGATTTTTGTTAAGAGTTAAGAAGCACTTTCACAGCCATAGATTTTACTGCTTCACCTGTGGTTTTGATCATTTACAGACACAAAAACGAGAGGCTGCACATCATATATTCCCCCAAAAAATACATTCAGTATTTACACTAAAAGCAATAAATCCAATTAACAAAGCGACTGATAATTCTGCTGTCTGACCTTACAGTCAAATAAAATCTTTAGCTCCAACAGAGCTGTATGTGCAGTGTGCACCCAAACAAAGAACTGGCTGCTGAGGGGCACAGAATAAGATCATAACCCCTTAAAATGTCAATCCCTCCAGCCCCCCAACCACAGCGGCCAATACCTCTTTTCCTGACTGGGCCCTTTTCGACAGAATGCCACAAGCAGACAGCTGTGACTACAGACCGAGGCCTTACCAAAGCAGAGACTGACTTTCTGTTGATTTGGGTAAGATGCCAAAGAAAAGGAAAACGTATCAAACAGTATGCTGTGGATATAAATTACACACTTAGCAGCACGGAAGCTAACATGTAAGAAGTATACAGACGAGACATAAAGAACTGCTTGCTATCTGAATCTGAATTGTCTGATACCACATGAGAAACAGACCAACTAGCTGAAGCCAGGCGGTGTTTCCTATTTGAGTTTGTGCTGAGGCAGGGTGTCCTCTCATGTGTTGAACACACAGAATCTATTGCTTGCATCCACTAACCTCGCCAGCTCAAAGACCTACATGTAGCTCTACCCTTGAAAAGTGGATTGGAGTCATCTAAAAAAATTACTGTCATCACCTACAGACCAGTGATAATTTGGGGGTTAACTATATTTTTACATCTAAGCCCTGAGGATGTATAGAGTAGGTTATAATGATGTGTACTCTGTGAATTCACAGAAATGGAAGACACAGACACACACAAAAACACACATGCAGCCACTTATAGAAAACTAAGCAGCTATGCAGTAATTCACATTCTCTTGTCAGCCTGATTATTTAATTTTGCTACCATGAAAAAAAAACAAACAAACCGGAAAACGGCACAATGTCATGTTGGCTAGATCACTTACGCTGGTAGCTTTAAACAAGCATCTGAAATGTACAGAAACGTCAAAGAAATTGTATTTAGCTGAAACTCTGCGTCAATCACAGGGCGGCCACAATGCTACAGTGACCCCTGAAAATAAGAATTTCGTCATCGCCACATAAACTCCAATAAGAAAGGAAATACTAGAAGAGATTGTTTGACACCTGTTATATTTCTACATCTCACAATACCTGCATTTTACAGTGTAGCACTACTATTGGATTGATTCTGTGTGTGGGTGCTTGCATGGTTGTGCATGTACATTCAAGTAGGTGGAAAGGGCAATATCACATAACCTTATTCTTAATATAATATCTGACGAAAAAGACATTGAAACCCATAAACCTGTAGGTTCCTGAATTTAAAAAAAAAAAAATTTCAAGTTATACCACAGGACAGCTGTGCATTTAGTCGAAAAGTTAGTCACCTTTCCTGCCAACTACATTATCTGTGTAAAATTAGCTTGAGTTGCAGCATTTCATGGCAGCTATAATGTCTGAATTTGGAATTAACTCATCCCTCTTTGATGGCAAAATAGTCTTTGTTGCAGACACAGGAAAAATATTGTGGGCATGAGAATCTATTTAAGAATCTGAACTACAACACATAATTTTAATGTAACTATTGCCAATGTATTCTTATCAGAAGCAATAGATCAATGCCCCTTGGCTCTCCAGATGCTAATAACTGTAAAGTCACTCTCGCCAACAAATAACTAGAATTACCACCTGGTGGTTGTATGTCTCCACCAACCATACAAGTTGCAGGTTACATCCATGCCTGTCCAGACTCATATAATATATGTAGTGAAGATTTTGAAATAATTTAATAAAATGAAATGTTTTGATAAAAAAGTTTTAGCCATGACAGTAGACAATGCTTCAAATATGGATGCTGCTGCAAAGAAGCTACAAACTCTAAAACGTGGATGCTTCACACATATTTTCAACACAGCAGCACAGAAAATCTATACAATCACCACAGTTTCAAGTTGGGCACCCAAGATTAGTGTCACAAATTCATTATCCGTCCTAATGTGAAATATGGTCACAATCTCCCTGTCTGTTCCTGAGTTATGGCGTTGAATAATGGCCAGAAAAGTGTTCTTGCAGAACATTATGATGTCACAGTGAGGCTGATCTTTGACCTTCTGGATTTAAAATGTCATCCCTTCATCTTTTTATCCTATTAGACATTTTTGTGAAATTTTGTCATAATTGGAGTCCACTTGGACGTTTGTGCCAGATGTAATGAAATTCCCTCCAGGTGTCCTGCTCTTGCTCAAAAAGACAAGAGCAAGACAGAAGGCACTGCTCTCTCTTGTCGTCTGACATATGTAAACCTTTTGAAGGACGCTTCAAATGACCCTGAATTGAACCACAGGCCCCCGAAGTGCTTCCTGCACTTTGTTGTGGTCCGTTTAGCTGAGGGAACAACGATTAGCGATCAAAAAGGAGCTTGTGCTAACTGCAACAGCTAATTTTATCTGATACCCAAACTGTGCTTGTCGAGGATGCTTGACCAGAGCACAAGTCACCAATTAATGGAAGCTACAAAAGAAGTGAAAACAATATGAATCTGATGCATTTGTTATTTACTCCCATCACCCAGGGACAGCATGGAGTTTGAGCCCCCAGAAGAAGCAAAAGACATCGATTCCTTGTGAGAGCCTAATGGATCCAATAAATCTTGGGCTGAGTAACTTTGTCTGAGACGTGTTCTCCAACCTGGGCTTAAGTGCACCCACAGAGAGGGCACTCGGTGGGCGTGGGCGCGGGCGCATTGTGGAGGGAAGATGTGTCATAATCAGGCCAGTGACAGTAACTGACATTTGATTAACTATGATGTAGTGAGTGATGATTATATTTCACAGGATTTTCAGAAAAACCAAAAGAAGAAGTGTTTTAGAACCAACAGAGATGGGTCGTTTAAGCGATTGACTGATCTGGCACAGCAGCCTGTGGTCTGATTAATTTCAAGGAGGGTGTCTCTTGTTCAGTATATACACTTTTAATTGGCTAATTTAGGCCAGCTAAGTTCCTGATAGAAGTTCCTAATTCCAGAGTTTTTATGAGACAGCCAAAAAGATGTAACATAATATACCTTTTTTAAAATTATTGATCATTGTATAATTTCTGATGTGACAGCAGGAGTCATCTCTTAAGTACAAAGTCAGCAGCTTATCCAGCCCTTTGTGAATTTGCTAAACATATGTTTGGAATAACATTTAGTCACTGATGTGGCATTAACTAGTCACTATTTAGCTGTAGAACAAACCCCAAAACAGCTGGTACGAGTGCACGTTCATATTCAAGTTCTTATAGCTATGCAGGGATTCTCAACCTTTTTCAGACCCTCAATCCGAAATTTAAAATTTTCACATTTTCATTAAATCAAATCCCATTATTAATACTATTCCTGGTTGACATTTTCAATGTATTTACATTCTGCAGTAACTTCTCTATGTGATACTTTTTATTTTTAATAGCGGAGTCCATTCCAGTAGCTACTCCAAGGAGTGTCTGTTGCCACCAGAATTTTGGGACCTGTAGTTGACCTGTAATAACTGCAGGTATCAATAAATCAACCTTGGCCAAGGCCTTAAGGATAATAACTTTAAGGCACTAAAATGTTAAAAACCACAGCAATTACAGAGTTGTCAAGCTAAGCATGGCATACCTGTGTGTTCTATTTCAAAAAGTACGGAAGGGTGCAAACAGATGTGAATATGAATGATGAATCATTCTTTTTTTTTTAAAAACAAATATCCCACAGTCAGTCTTAGAAATCCCCAACGACCCCATCTACATATCAAGTGACCTCACATGGTGTTCAGACTCTAAAGGTGAGAAAGTATGGAGGCGGGGGGGGGCGGTAAGTCAATGAGAGTGTGTGGAAGAGGCATAAAAAAACAGGGGGAGGAAAGTAGCAGCAGGAGAAATAATCACAGCACACCTTCACCATATATTCTTGAGAAATTAATACAACTCTGAATATATGTGCAACTGCAAAACGTCATAAGATAAATACAGTCTGTAAAAACAACTCTTCTTCATGGTCCCCTTGAGTCATCTCAGATCTCTTCTTCATCTCACCAGAAAGGAGCAGTGAAGATTGGAGAAATATTACTATAGCTGAAAGAAAGGGCAAGTTTATTCCCCAATGTTCCATGAATGCGTTTCGTTGGACATTTGATACGATGCACTGCACGCATCTTATGAAGTAAAGATGAAAGAAAGGGCAGTGACAGTGACAGAGAGCAGAGCATGTTTTCTCTACTTGAGAAAATGAATGACGTAGAAAGCAAGCAACAGCAACTGCTCTTCTTTTTTCCGGGTAGCATCTAACCCGCATTTCCTTTTTAATATTTTCTTCAACCTAAATAAAGTGAGAGACAAAATGGAAATACATTGAATTTCCAACAAATGCAGCTGGTTTTTGCAGAGAAAAGGAGGCCTGACCTCTTTCTCTGAATGAATGAAAATGACCTACAATGTGGGCCTGCGTGAATCTAAATTGAGTCACCAAGGGTATCCTGTGCAACAGTGTTCTGTTTGATTTAGAAACGGCTCCCTTGCTGATTCGAGGCAGGACAGGGAATGGCTGTGCCCAGAGAATGTTACAATGGCTGATGTCTCCAGCAGCCAGCCTGCTCCCAGACCGAGCACAAGACAAGCGAAGCAACACAAATGCAATTAGGTGCAAGAGGTGCAGACACACATGCGCGTGCGCACACACAAACACACACACACACACACACACACATACGCACGTGCACGCACGCGCACACACATGCAGGCCATGGGGAAATATACCATTCAAATCCTGTTGCTGCTTGTGTCATATTTGGACAAAGGCTTCTTTCAGAGGGTGTCACACTTTCAGCCTTGATCATAACACCCTCTCATTGGTGGCAAAAGTTAATTCTCGGACATTGGGTGTAGCTATAAAAACAAGAATACTGGGCAAAAATGGTTTATATGTCATTGTTTTAATCCAATGAGCAACAACTCAAAATACCAAACTTTGGCTGTTCCACAGAAATAGTTTCTATTGTAAAACTTTAGGTTTAACTGTCAATGTTACACCATAATAGCCATAGTCACACATGCTCTATGGCACAACAATTCAGGGCTGGTGTCTCTTGGGCAAGTGCCTCGTGATAAATTCAGCCACAAAACTTGAAATTATATTTAAACAAAAAAGTGTAAATCCACACATTTGCTATTAAAGTTCATGCAGCTCAAGTGTGGCAAATCATTCTGTTAGTAATCATGTAACCAAGTAAACTTTATTAAGCATCAAACAGCATATAATCCAGTGGCTTTCAGCTGTGTGTCAAACCAAGAAGAAGATCACGAGGTTCCCTCCTGATCTTCAGGTGTCAGACGATAAAAAGGACTAGATTGTGCCCTGAGTGGTTCATTCCTAGTTTTAGAAATCAAACAGCAGCCAGACATGACTGAATGCGAAACCTTGACTGTTAGATGCTAGTTTAAGGAAAACTGTCTGAATTAAATATTAACAGGAAATCCCCCAAATTTTCTCTTGAAATACATTTTCAAATTTATTCAAAAGAGTATTGTTCCTCATTAGAACAACCTTGAGGGTGAAAGAGGACCATGTTTGTTGGGGGTGTTTGCTTGATTGACAGGTGACACAGTGAGCCACAGTGAGCCACAGTGGCTGCCACTTCTTTATACCACCTCAGCCTCGGCTAGGTTTCTTTACTGTGGCTCAAATTAGGATTTTCTAGCTTCAGTAACTTTCAAAGATGAAATGACTAATGCCCAGTCTTCCATATAGCTCCTCAGAAACCTACAGATCCATGGTTCCCTAAAGACTATGGTTACAAGCAACAGACATTAAAACCAGACAGATAGAAACACAAGCTCTGACCTTGCAGATAAACACTGGCAAATCTAGGTTACTATAAAAAAAAGTTCATAAATCATGGTTAAATGGTTTCTGCTGTCCATATATTCTGTCATTGCAGCCTCCACCACAGCAAAAAAGGGAATACTGGTGTAAGGATTTATTACAGCTTTATGGTACAAGGCTTACGACTTCATTCATCTCTGATTTGGAGGTACAATTGATATTTCCATTCACACACAAATTTGAGAATGGGTTTGCTTACTGGGAGACAAAATTCCAACATCAAGGCCTGTGCACAGACTCATGTGACCACAGTGCAGTGACTCTGGGATGGTGACCGGTACCCCCTCCACCCTCCCCTAATTTGATGTGTGCATGAGAGGAGCCCCTCTGCCTGCCTCCATGGCCTCTAGCTGACCTCCCTCCACCTGCAGACAGAACACTTAACATTGCCTCCCTACCTGTAGAGATGTCTGAGGAACAGGGCCCACTTCAAAACCCTGCAGTGATTGGGCTGTGATTACCACCGGCACTTGACTCATCTCACCTCCTCTGAAGGACTAAACTTTGGGGGAATCAGGCATGCAGACGTGGAATTCTTTTAAAAGGAAACAGCGGATTTAAGCCCCTATTGCAGGTGCTCATCAGGGTCCAGATGATTTATTTTGATCGTTCTTTTAGATCCCTGTCCAATGATACCAGTGGAAAAACACAACATTACCGATCGGTGCCCTGGTGCGAAATGTGAAGAAATGTAAACTGATTGCGTAATCAAATCTGTATGTTTTGATTATGCAATCTTTTTTTTTTTTTTTTTTTTTTAACAATGAAAGCTTCTGAGGGTAATTTCTCTGCATTCGGCACAGATGTTTGCAAAAGAATGTCATTTTGTATCAGCCGAAAGAGGAGTTTGATAAAGCGGCACTGCTACACTGACATGAAAGCCAAACCGAGTTTAACAACAACCGTCATCTCTGCTCTGTTTTACTGTAGCCAAATGCCAGTGACAGGAACAGAATTCACTGTGGTAACTGATCAGGTGCCAAGCGCCCTCTCCCCAGTGCCCTGCTGCACTGAAGCCCTCTATGGAGCTGGCATGGCCTGGCCTGGCCTGGCCTGGCCTGGCAGCCACGGACCCTGCTTTGTAGCTTTGCCCCGTCTATTCGAGCTGTCTCCAAATCAGACTCGACTACTGTCAGCTGCCTGTCTGAAAAACCCGAGTAAAGAATTTAGATATTGGTAATAGATGGCTGAATAAGTTGTAAAGGTAAGAAAGCAAACAAGCTGATTTGATATAAATCATCAGCTTACAAATGACCCAGAGGAAACCGTGGCAGACTCACTAGTGTTGTACCCACCTGAAACATAAGCTGATATTAATGATAGAGTAAAGGTTTCAAAAATACCACGGCAGTAGTGCCCTCACCATCTTTACAGACCTGCATACTTGGGTGATATTGTGAACCAGGCCAACAAATAAAACACACGTATATGGGCACCAGAATTAAACCAAGCAGTGGTATTTGCAGTTATATAAGGCTTCCTATATTTTAGGATGAACAGATAGCCAGAAGTGAGACTTCTGAGATTTACTATATTAAACAGATATCTGTTATGTATTTCCTCACCGTCTACATGTAAAGCCCTCTAGCCCAAAATTCACTGTGATGATTAATATTCCATGTCTACTAAAAGAACTATACATTCAACGCTCCATAGCCTCAATAAGCTAATGGGCTATTTGTTTTAGGATAAGCTACCATCACAAAATATACTCATCTGTCTCAGATATACTTCTTATGTTGCTACTGTAGGTCCCTGCATCACAAAGGTCTGTGACTAAGCACACAGATTCGAGACCACATCCATGTTTACAGCCTTTAACTATGAGACCCGGGCCAGCGTCTCATCCCGAACCGTCGATGAGATTTGTGGCCTCGACGTGTTTGCCATCGACCTAAAATAAAGGTATCCGCACGGAACCCGAAGTTGAACGCATCGAGGCACGTACTCGCATAAAGCCAGGTGCACCTGCCCGCAGTGGCAGCCCATTGTGCTCGCTGTCATATGAGCCGCGAATCGGCCTGTCCCGCTGTACGTGGAATAAGAGGAATAAAAGCAGGTCCGCGTCCTACCGTTCTGTTTTCAGTCATTGCTCCCCATCCTGACGCTTTCGGTCCAGACCTCTGACGAACCGTTAATTCCTCTCGGGCAGTCTCACGCTCTCCCTCCCTCTCTCTCTCTCTCTCTCGCTCGCTCGGCCCCATGTCATATTTCTCCGCTGCAGCAGAACCAAGCCACGCCTCCTCCGGCGTGACGTCGGCCGGCGAGGAAGCGTTGGCACGCGCCGCGGCACACACGTCGAGCCGGGAGCCGCGAGGGGCCGCTGTGTCTGAGCAAAGCAAATCACTTCACCGTCATTTTTGCCAAAATTGAAAAGCGTTAATAGGTGATAAAGAAAGCAGGTGATCCCCGCTGACCGAGTTTGAAAAACCACAGTGAACGGTAAGACTCCGGTGGATAACGTAATGACTTAGTAGCAGTTAGAAGTTGCAATATTCTTCCGCCAGGCAATATCGTTCTTCAAAAGTAGCCTATATAGCAACCAAAAGTAGGCTGTGAATAGTGTCCCCCCCCTTAAGATTAAAGTGTTTTCTTTGGTCCAGAAAAAAAAGGCCAACTACACAAAACCGTACTGACTGTATATGGTTGTACCGCTGTTATATTAATTAGTTACTTTGCTATGAACGTACGACTTTTACCATGGTTCACTCTTTTTTTTCTTTACACATTTTTACATGTACAGTCATGTACAATAGGCCCAAACTGTTTTTAGAAATCTTGACCTGTGCCTTTCCAGATAGGCCCACTGTTATTTTATTTCTCCTTTTTAATATACCTTGTATTTTTTCATTTCCCTCTTTATATAATGGTAATGCATTGGTAATTTGGTAATGGTGATTTCATTACATACTGTAACCTGTTGCTGTGCATATGACAATAAACTATTTGAATCTTGAATCTTGAATTTATAATGGCTTTATAAGATAAAATTAATGGCTGTATTAATGGTTAATAAATCACTGACCAATGCTTTACAGATCAGTTAAAAGCCATTAATAATAACAACTTTGCCAGGTTGCCAGGTTGTGGAAAATCCGTCTCCAGCCTGACACTTCGCTGGCACTTAAATTCATTAGGAAAACCCCTCCAAGCCATCAGGTCTACAGTTATAAATGTTAGTAAGTCACAAATAAAGGCTAATGGGTTTATCTATTTGTAATAAGCCATAAGCAAAAGTCAGTCACCTTTGTTAATAAATCATTAATAAAGGGTTCTAGACTAAAAGATCGTGTCTGTAGTTATAACTGGTCCAGATGCCCTGCAGCCATTTTCCAGAAGGTGAGTGGTCAAACAGTCCATTGGAGGGGGACTCCCGAATGGACTCTCCCTAAGAGCTGGCTAAAAAGACAACAGTGTCATGCCGGAGGAGGATTTTCCACAACCTGGCGACCCAAAAGTTTCTCTCATAAACGGCTGTAAGGTCATTCATAAAGCGTTAGTAAATGATGTGTTAACCAGTAATAGAGCCATTAGCTGCAGCTTATAAAGCCTTTATAACGGGTGTCTTATCAGAGAGCGGTGCCCTGCAAACCACTGGAAGTCTTACTCCCAGTGTAGACCTGTGAGGTGCACTAGCTAAATCTCTAACATCACTGTAGAGTGACTGACGGATGGTGGCGTATGAATTTAAGGGACAAATCTAACCTGGCAGTAGACACCTATATCTTTGTTAACACAGTTAAATATATTTAAAGAGGTTCCTTGTTGAACCTTAATTTAGTCTTTATCAGATGTATAAGATATCAGATCTATCTACCTACCTACCTACCTACCAACCTACCTATCGTGACACAGAAACTGGGTGTTCTCTCTTTTCCCTCTTGGGATCATTTACTAAATGCTGACCGCAGTCCGCGCTCATTGTCCAGTGCCTCACTTGAGCGAACTGGTCCGGCAAGTTATTTCTGGGGCTGGCGTGTCTCAGAGCCCCATATCGATCTGCCAGCGTAGCTGCTGCACGGACACTGCGTCTTCGGAGACCGCCTAGACTGCTCGCTGCTCCCCTCACTTCCAGCGAAAGTCCTCGGGCACAGCCATGAGGTCCGTCGCCGCGTTCCTGATCGGTCTCTGCTGTGTCGGATTCATCGCGTGTAAACCCTCGTCGCCCTGCCCGGGCGGACAGTTTATGCTGAAGAACCAGTGTGTCCTCTGTCATCCCACCTGCTCCGAGTGCGACGGGCATGAGCTGTTTGAATGCACTACCTGTGGAGTTGGTGAGTAAGATTTCCTGTACGCATTCACAGCCTGAAATAATGGATGCTATGTTTATGTTAAATATAATAATATATAGTACGATGATATGTAGCACTTGATATGGCCCGGGCAGGGGTTTGAAAAGTAGTGTTTTCGTATAGTTTGTAGAAGGGGGAACAAATAAATCATCGCCAGCTAAACGAAGGCTTCATCGGAGTTAGGCAATATTGTGACAGATTTCACATCTGTGTGTCCCTGAATATATTGTCACTAAATTGCTTGCCACTGGCCGATATGTTTCTCCCTTTTTTCCCTTTTTTTTTTTTTTTGGTCCCACAGATGCCAGATTAAAACAAAGCTATGTCACAGACTCATTAATCCATCTGTAATGGAGGTTGAGGGTTTGTTTTTTTTCAGAGCAAAACTGTTAAATGGTTACTGAAAGCAAAGTTTTTCAAAGGCTTTTGCTTTAGAGGAGGAGGAGGAACATTCAGCTCTGGTTTACCATTTACTCTTAAACAATCAAGAGACTGGCTGCAGAACTTGTTTTTTTTTTTTGTTTGTTTGTCACAGGGGCACCTTTGAAATAGGTAAGAAATGAAGGTGTGATCATTTTTCTCCCCAGTTTTCACAGTGTAATCTGATCATGTTAGAATGGGTCCTTTGTTAATCAGAGGGAAAGGGAAAAAATATCCCCTCGGGCTAGAAGTATTACTGTTACAGTTCACTGGGCTTAACCTGCAACTCTCTTTCTCTCTCTCTCTCTCTCTCTCTCTCTCTCTCTTTCCCTCACATCCCTTTCTTTGTATATATGCACTCTGACATTGTCGTACATTTCTACTTCTGTTAACTGTATTTCAGTGTAGATTGCTGTAGATGTTTTTTGTTCCTTTTGCTCTGTGCTTTGTCGTCGTACTGAAGCCACATCTCTCTGTGTGTGCTGGGGTTATGTCTCTAGGAAGTGGAAGGGTTAGAAAGGCAGCAGCAGCTTGTGGCCCCTCTCCTCCCTGTCTCACACATCCTCTGTGCAGCGCTGAGCAGATGAGACAATGCTGTAACTCATCTGCTTCTAGAGATGCCTCAGGTGCCACAGCTAGGCTAGTGGCAGGTGGCAGAATATTAATCATTATGGCCAACACAAGACACTGTCCCTGCCCACAGCTCTGATCTCTCATCTGCCTCTGATTGCCCTTGTTTACGTTTGTTGGAGCTTCATCAGTCAGTGATCTCACACGGTGATCTGTTATTTGCAGGCCTACTTTCAACATGCTGGGCCGCGGCCATCAGTTTATGGCATTCATGAATTTGACATGCATTTGTTCTGCGGCTATTTTCTGTCTTTGAAAAGGATGCATGTGCAATGACATGTTGTACGAATCCTCAGTTTCGATGTCATGTGCCTCGACGATGCACTCGTCGAGCCACATGACATCGCTCTCTTTTCAAACAAACAACTTTGATCTCTGCAATATGTGTTAATGCTGTAATTTGCTGTGGGCACTGAACTTTCACACAGTTGGCAGCATGTCCTTTCATCTTTTCTTCATCCAATGTAATTGCCGGGGCCCTTTGGCTCTACCTCTGTATTTATTATCAGAAGCTCAATGATTTTCACTTTCAGAAGAGTCTACATTTTTGGAAATGGCGCTTCCTGGCAGGAGTTCCATATGGCTAATGTTATCTTCATCAGAGGAGAGAATAGGGTAGGCTGTATGTTAAGAAGTCATCTGTGCCTTCCTCCTCTTCCTCAGATGAAGATGGACAGGAACGTTTCCTGCACCAAGGTCGCTGTCGGACACACTGCCCCCGGGGACTCTATCCTGACAGGGGTCACTATGCCTGCCTGCCCTGCATAGCCAATTGTGAACTCTGCACAGATGGCAACATATGTGCCAAGTGTCGGGAACACTACAAACTCCAGAATGGGGTCTGCCAAATGACGTCCTGTGACATAGGTAAATGTTAAGCAGAGCTTCTGAGTAGGCTGTACCTTAAGAGAAAGACACTCAGGTTCATTATGCTGGGTGTCTTTTTTTTTTTTTTTCAGGGCAGGTGCAGGACCCCGATACAGGAGAGTGCATTGACTGTGAGACGGGCTGCAAAGCATGTTCCACAGGTAAGTTACACATTGCTTCCTGTATCAGGCTAATACAGATGTACTGTTTCGTTTCTTATGCAGGGACGATCGACAATGTATATTAAAACCCTAGATATATGATGATGGTGCACAATGGGCTTTGGTTCTCCACCTGAATTCTAATTAATCATCGTTTCTCATTTGTACACAGAAGACCCTGAGATCTGCAACAGCTGTGTTGAAGGTTACTTTCTGTAAGTTTTTTTCTTGTTTCATCATTCTGTCCTCCCATATATTCTGCTGTATTATCAAATGCATTCTCAGGTATTATTTTAGATACCTAAAATTTAGTACTAAGGCTGCAGCTAGCAGCTTCAGTTATTCTGATTAATCTGTTATGTTCTCGATCAACTGACAATTGGGTTGGTTTATAAAATGTTCCCCAAAATGACCATTGCAGCTTCCTGGAGCCCAAGTTGACATATACAGAATGCTTGTTTTGTCTGACCAATACTCCAGACCCAAGGACATTCAGTTGACAATCATAGAAGACTAAGAAAAACTGCAAACATTCATATCTGGAAAGCTGGAATCAGAGAATTTTTGTTATTTTTGCTTAAAAAATTGACTTACATTAACTAGTAATCAAAGTTGTTGTAGATTCATTGTTTGTCAATTGACTAAGTATTTAAGTTCTATTTAATGCAGGAAAATTAATCATTATTGTCTTTTTGATGTAAAGTAGGTATGGCGCTGTGATTTATTCATACATTTGTTTCAGCAATTTTAAATTATGGAACTTAAAAATGCTGCCAAGGAATAATTAGCCTCAGAATGACCTTGTAATTATTTTTATTTGCATTGCCATTGTCTTGCTAGATAAACAGTTGGGTAATTCAATATGCAGTAACATGCCATGTCTTTCCATAAATTGTTTAGCAGAATTTGGTTAGTTACTCTTCACGCTACAAGAAACTAAATTTCACCTGTATTTCTGTTTACACCAGCTTATCACTTGGACTCAGCGTGTAGCACAGGTTACGGAGCTAGAACAGACCTCCAATTGTGTACCTCTCCCTTGAGTTTAGGCCTACTGGTATTGTGTGAGTCAGGTTACCTTCCATTTTGTGTCATACACTGTTACCCGAGCCTTGGTTTGTTCACAGAACAGTGGTCTGCCTCACAGAGATAGTTAACAGAGTGTGTTTTTATGTCGTGTGTGAGGAGGAGAGGAGAAGAGAGAAACAGAGCAAGTATAAGTGGAGAGCACAGCCAGTAGAAGGTGTGATTATATAGGGTGCACCATCTTGACATATGTGACTGCTCCTGTGAATCACCGCAGAGGAGGGTTGAAGGAAAATCCACCGCCTCACTACACTCACCGCCTTTTACTGCTGTTACATAGGTGCAGTGAGATACTCAGTCTTCTTTTGAGAATCTACTTGTGTAACTTTAGCTTTAGTAGTAAAGGTTTTAGAGTACGACAGGTCGACTCAATAATTTCCTTGGCTGCACTACTTATTATATCTACCATGAGAGGCAAACGGCAATACAAGAAACCCAACAGAGCATGGGGGTGATAATGGACTGTAGGAAGAGCCTCACTGTGGTAGATTGTGACAGTTTCCAGCACTTACAGAAAATCCACTATCTGAGGTTTTACTTGTAGTAATGAAAAATGTTAGACAGCTTTGGCATAACTGTGAATCAGTGGGGACAGTGTTATTCTCCAATAAAACACTGCCTATTGAAAAGAGTCACAGCATGATGGATGCTTGGCATTTATTGACATTTACCTCCCTCTCCAAGGAACTAAGTTCAGCAAAACCAAAAAAAATGCTGTGATTTATTCTCAGTGTGGCTTATATTGTTCGTTTAATCAAGCTTTCTTAACTTTAGGCACCACCTGCAGCATATTTTCACTTTTTCCTAACTAATTCAAGGAATAAAAGCCCTAAACAAAAGTTGCTTTGGAAATGCTGATGTGCTCTCCTGGAATGGATAGTCTAATATTTGCAAAGGGGGATTCTTAAACATCCCGCAGATCCTCAAGTAGTGCACTGTTTCCAGGCCAGCTGCTATTGTGAGTGAGTTGATGGATGCAGTGTGGCGCCTCCAGCTGTTCCTCCTCAAACAGCCACCACATCTTAGCACCAAATCCTGGGCAACACAATAAGAAGTGCAGCTTGGGCTTTCACTGGTCAGATTCTCTCATATAGAAAGATGGCAGAGGAGGCAGCGGAAGATGTTGAACTACATAAGTTAGAGGCTTATTCCTGTGTAGCCTGTTTCATTTAAAGTGGTAAGTATTCAAAGTAGGAGTCACTCTTGCTTTAATGCGACATCTCTGCAACTCAATATCTCAGCTGCTTTAGGCTAGATTTTTTTTTTTTTTTAGGACAGCCGTCTCATGTTTAATAGCTCAGTTAAGCCCCAAAGGACTGATAGGACAGGTTAATGACAGAAATCGCCCCATGCCTCTGGGCTACAAATAAAACACCAATTAACTTTTTGCCTTGAGAAGAGAACAGAACCATGATAAGCTTGAAGAACGGCAGCCCACATTATTTTTTCCTCTCTGTTTGCTGTCCTCAGTCATGTTCGATTGAGTGCACCATTTGTCAGAAGAGCGTATTGAAGTCAACAGTACAGCTGCAGGTGTGCCCTGGACTGAGACAGTGCTTGTTGGGATTGCCTCTTGCATGTGGTGTGTTTTGTCTCTTCCCTGGTTTCAGTTCGTTTGGCCTCAGAGTCATCCTTTTGGGCAGAAGCTGCCTGTGGCGACATCATCCTTCTTTCACTGTAAAGCTTTGAAAGTGCCATTAAATCCCAATAGTTTACATCAGGTCTTTGATGTTTCAGTAACTTTGTTCAGCATGTTTGCTTTACGAAACAAATAAGAGCCTTGTTTTGTTTAATAGCTGTGGCAGCCAGTTTAGGTCAACACGTCATTGACCGATTTCACACACATAGACCAACCCTAGTTCCACACAGATGGTTTGCTAATTGTTATAGATTATCAATAATTATTTTTTGAATGGTATTTGATTTCAGTTTTGAATTAACCTTTACCTGTACAGTTTCAGACACCAGTGTCGCAGGCATTGCCCCCAGAGCACCTATGAGGACTGGGGCAGAGGTGTGTGTCTGTCCTGCCCAGCACCATGCACGGATTGCAGGAGTAACACACGCTGTCTTGCCTGCCAGCCTGGTTACTTCCTCAATGGTACCAGTACAAAGAATTATCATTTTTTTGTATATTTTGTTTACTATTAACATTCTGCAGGATTCAGATGGCCATTTTGTCCTGTATAGTGCTAGTAGAGTGTGTGTTTAATATACTCTTAAATCACTGTGTATGTGAGGGTAATCAGTCATTCTTGTTAAAGACAAAAGATGGCACTCTCAGTCTTCATTTGGATTGCAAATCATGTCCGTGTCAGCAAATCTGAAACATGAGGTATGCAAATGTATGCTTTGTGCAAACAAGGAATTAGTATGGTGTTGTTGGGTTGTGTTCTCTATGGGCATCAGTGAATAAGCTTTGAGATTGTAACTAAAGCTTGTAGCTATTTCAAAAGGATTAGCAAGTGCACTGCCACACTATCAAACAGGATTTTAACATGTTCAGGTACATATTTAAATTGGCATGTGATTGTACATTGTGTCCGACAGGATCTGTTGTGGATGGTCAGCCTCTATCTTCTCTACACACAAGATCCACTTTTCAAAAGACCTAGGTGATTGTTTTGTGCCTGGAGAGATCCTGGAAGGGTAGACAGAGGAGCAGGATTTGAACAGATGTGAACTAAATGAAGAGATGAGCAGATCTTTTCTGAGACCACATCAGAGCCACTTAACAATACAGGTTAAAAAGACAGAGTAGTAAAAGATATTATCTACCATACTGTGTCTGCTAGGTTTTTCCAAGACCACTGTTTGCTGATGCAGATGAAGTGTTATACTGGAAAATATAGTCATTTTACTCTGTATACTGCTCTGCCCTGTCAGGAGGTGAGTGTATTAAACAGTGTCCACAGCAAACCTTCAGTGACTCCAGTGGGTGGCGGTGCCAGCCTTGCCATAGCTCGTGCCAGACGTGTCACGGACCTCGTTCAACAGACTGTGAGCTTTGTCTTGGTGGGAACCCTCCTCTACACGGACAGTGTCCCCTGGATAACTGCCCATTGGGACAGTACTTTGACGGTATGAGGAACAACCATTTTTTAGCTCGTTATTTTTTCTCTCTTTTTTTGCCCTTTTAGAGAAGTAAATTTATAGGCTTGTGAGTAATATGTGATTTACCTAACTTCAGTAAAATACAGTAAAAAAAAATGCGAGCAAAGTACAGACTGGGAAAAACGGGGTGACAGTGGAGTTGGCAATTATACTGTGAGACATGATACTCGACTGGTTGATTATCTGATGGAAAGAATTGCTTCTCTCCCATGGGAGGTCCAAGCAGAGGTCAATACAGTGTCCCAGGAATTTGGAGGGATTCGGTGTCTTGCTCAAGGACATTTTAGCGTGGCGGATGCTTGCCGCTGAGACAGGGGCTTGAACCCTGCTGAAGCACCTCTAGGTTGAAGGACGATCTCCTACTCATTGTGTCACCCTGCCAAACATGTACTACATCACCTTTCATTCAAGAGCCGTTTTAATGGAGCAATTTCAAAAGGCTTCTCTGATTCAAGCACAGGGCTCTTCATCTGCTTCCCCTCTGGTATCTGTGTCAACAGCACTGGAGTACAGTAGCTGATTTTTATCAAACCATACAGCGCCTCCAGGCTAACCATTTACATCTCCTCCTCACTGATTTGATTATTTACATCATTGTGTGGATCAGTCAGTCTGACTTTCATTATCAGGAGCACTTTATTTAGCCAAGCATTTTTCTACACTACCTGTTGCTAACCATTGTGAGTAAAAACAACTATTATCAGGTAATTTTTTTCAGGTAACCTCAAAGCCTTGTGTTGCATTTCAAGAATAACTGAGTTTCGCATTTGCAATGCAGTGTACGTTTTATGTCTCTAACAGGTAGTTTTTGCAATATGATGATAACTCAGCGACCTCCCCAATTTTTCCTACTTCATGTCAGCAGCAAGCCCTTCTAAATGTAGCCTGTCATCATTTTTTGTGTACAAACAGACACACACACACACACACACACACACACACACACACACACACAGTAACATTCACTTTCAAGTTGTTATAACAGTGTTCCAAGAGATGTGATACAATGTGGCTTGTACTGCGTTCTGTC
Source organism: Xiphias gladius (assembly GCF_016859285.1). Classification (NCBI taxonomy): domain Eukaryota; kingdom Metazoa; phylum Chordata; class Actinopteri; order Istiophoriformes; family Xiphiidae; genus Xiphias; species Xiphias gladius. The sequence continues at coordinate 17,955,441 of NC_053407.1, read as the reverse complement.
AGTAACGCCAAGCACCTTATTATTCATCACTTCCCATCATTTGTGCCCCAGAAACACTATGCTTACAGATTATTATGCTTCCCTGGGTGGTGAAGGGAGGTTAAAAACAAAAGAATCTAATTTAATACCTCTCTTTGTTCTGTCAAATGGGACATTTTATTATAGTATGAGATAAGGTTACTATTTGTTATTGTTTTAATTTCAGGTAAATATAGTGAATGCCATGCATGTGATGCATTCTGTAAGACCTGCTTTGGCCCACAAGCACTGGATTGTTCTTCCTGTTTCAAAGGTAAAAATATTTACTTTTATTACTTTTTATTTACTTTTACGTCAGTTATGACAGTAAGTTTAATCATTATCCCGGATCTAATTGTGTAATGTATGTGTGCATTTGTGAGTAACAGGGTATTTCTTGGACCAGGAGAGTGCTTGTGTTACACAGTGTCCACCTGGCTCCTATGCAAACTCTGCCACTCAGCTGTGTGAGGACTGCTCACCCAACTGTGACACCTGCGTGGACACCAGTGATAACTGCATCAGCTGTTCCAAAGGCAGCTATAAACTATTTCTCCACCAGGGGCGTTGTTGGTCGAATTGCCCGGAGTAAGCAGTTGGCTATTCTAAGCAGCAGAAAGCAGAAAAAGTTTTGTAATGTTGGTGTATTCTTGTTTGCTGTATTTCCCTCTTTTTGTCTTATCAGCTGTCTCCTGACTTTACCTTCAGGGGTTTCTTTGAGACAGCTGAGGGTTCATGTGAAGCCTGTGACATCTCCTGTCTGACATGTGATGGGAACAAGTCCCAGTGTCTGTCCTGTGCTGACGGCCACTACTTAGGGGGTGGTATGTGTAGACTCAACTGTTCACTGCGGACATACCCTGCAGATGATGGTACCTGCAGGCGCTGTCCTCCCCACTGTGACGTTTGCTCGGATGACAGGACCTGTTTCAGTGAGTCATGACTTTTGTGGGCACCTGAGCTTTAAGAGGAAAAATCTTCCTAACTGATGGCATTTTAAAATGACTTGTAAAACATTGCATCACCTCCTGAGATTACAACTTTAATACCTGTCCCCCATATCATTTCAGAATGCAGTTTCCTCTACTTGATGCTGAATGGTGTGTGTAAAGCTAGCTGTCCCATGGGCTATTATGAGGATATGGAGGAGGGCCGCTGTGGTCAGTGTCATCCTACCTGTGCCAGCTGTTCAGGGCCATTGGCAGATGACTGTGAGACCTGCTCGACGTTTAGCCCCAAACTCTACAAAGGTGCATGCTCCAAGGACTGCGTCACTGGTACCTACTATGAAACTGAAGCTCTGGAATGTCAAGGTGAGCCTTTGGATTCATATATATGACTTGGTTAGATGTTTAACCACTGTTGAATATGCAAGGCTGAGCATGCAAACACAAGAAGCAAACTACTCTAAGTTGCCAGTTTATTAGATACACCTAGCTAAAGTAATGAAGCAATGAATGTTCAGTATTTGTTGAGGCTGTTTTAGAGAGGTGTTGATTCAACTTTCTGATCATTTTAGAGGATGTATTTTGTGGTACTGCAGCCTCCAAAATGATCAGACGGTTGAATCAACACCTCTCTAAAACAGCTTCATCAAAAACGGAGCATTATAACCTTAAGGAAGACAGGATTTATTGCAGGACTTGCATTAGAATGCATTAGTTACAGCTAGGTGTTTAAAAAGAACACATACCCATCAGGATGGGAGGTTGTGGTCCTGATAAAGACCCTGGATGTTGTTAAGTGCTGTAAATGTGAAAATGGTTCAACAGACAAACTAATAAAATGAGAAAATAGCAGAAACTGAAGCAAACAAATCAAACTTTATTTGTACAGCACTTTTCATACAGGTTATTTCAAGTGCCTCAGAGGTGACTGACAAGCTAATAGTACAAGTATAAACTGTAAATTGAGACTAATAAACAGAGATTAATGCACATCTGAAGTGATAAAGAGTATTTGCTAGAAAGTTTTGTGAGTTGTATATCCTAAGACAATAACGGCCCAGGTGACTTAATTCTCAATTCTAAATTTAGCAATAGCTGGAAGATCCCTGACTTACGTTGTGCTTAGGCTTGTATTGGGTTAATATTGTATGGCTAAAGACGTGAGGAGATAAGTGGATTTCTTCCACAACAAGCTGGACTTAGCAGAAACTTTTGATAAACGTCAACATCTACAGCTGTATGACAGTATGCACATTATGCAGAAAGTACTAAATCCACAGCATCTAGAATGGCAACAGTGTCACTACCATGGTTTAGGGGCCCTTTTAGGGCTGTGACTAGTGACTATAAAACACAGTATTTATTTGAAATGATGATCATTTACCTCTAAAACATGGTGATGATCACACCCTCTTTTGTAAATGTGATGATATCACATTTAAATGATGCAGTCTGACTCATCTGATTATGTGCAGAGTGCCACCAGACTTGTATGAGCTGTTCCGGCCCAGACGCAAACCAGTGCACTCAGTGCGAGAAGGGACTCGTGTTGGATCCAAACACATTGTTGTGTGGCGTGACAGGTGACACAGACTGCCCACCGGGGACCTACTTACACGATGACCAGTTCACCTGCGTGGGTTGCCACCGGCACTGTTACTCTTGTGAGGGGCCGGGCAACGATGAATGCCAGACATGTGCCGTCCCCAAGTACCTTCACAGTGAGCATTTTCTACCAGTGTTCAGCAGCATACACAGAAGTGGTTCAGGGAGTAAAATATACAAAAATCAGCAGAAAAGATGATTTTTAAAAAGTGCATTTATTGTGCAACCATATAACAAAGCAAAACCGCATATCTCCAAACTATCAGCTCTAGATAGCAGCCTTATTTTTAACCGTGATGAATAATGGAATGGCTACATGATGATAGTTTCCTTGGTATATTTCACAATTTCAGTGCCGCTTATACAGCTGCATGTAACTGATCGACAGTTAAAAACAACAGCTGGATAGATTGATGATGGTAATAGACATGTACGGCTAAATTCATAGCTTTGCTTACATGAAAAAATTGCATTTGAAAAAGTAGCAGCACTTCAAATTTCAATTTATGGGGCCTTCAAAATGTGTTTCATAGGAATAGCTATTGATATTGAAGTGAAAGCACTGAAAGGAGCTGAATTGCCAATCAACGCTGAAGAACTAAAAGGAGTTGAAAATGTATTAAATAGTGACTACTATTATTAGAGCTATTAGTGCCAAGAACAAACAACAGTTGGCAGCCAACAGGGATATTGGCCTAGTGGGGTTTGAACCAGGGACCTTCTCACTTTGAGGCAACAGTGCAAGTTATGAAAAAGGATTCTAAAACTTTAATTCCACCTGGTTAGTTTTTTACTATTTGCGAAAAAGGAGCCATATGCTCTGTATGTGTGGGGCTAGTTAAGTCCCAGAAAAGTGTCTAGATGAACAGGAAAGAAAAATAAAGAAGTATAGAAGAGTGCATAAGTGGGTACTAATGTCTGTGTGCTGTTTTCCAGATGGCACCTGTGTGAGCGAGTGTCCAGCCAGTACATACAACACAAGGCAGGAAGCTAACGGAAAGGAGCTGGGATTCTGTTTGCCTTGTGACCACGTCTGTTCCACCTGCACTGGGGCATCGCCTAGAGATTGCCTCACATGTTCTCCAGGATACCTGCGCCTCCTTCAACTCTGTGTCACCCATTGTCCCACAGGGTACAAAGCGGAAAGCTCCATTATAAGATCAGAAATGTTTGCTTTGTGATGTAAAACAACTTCTGTTAATCATCTGTTGACTCACTCCCCACCCTTCTTTCACTGGTTCCCTGAAAACACAGCACTTCTGTGTGCAATCGAGTGGCTTCTCTTCCTCTTCAAAATTTCCTCAGCAGTAGAGCAACTTCCTCTGATAAAATTTATTCCCAATTCGTGATGATGTGACAAGGTTTTGTGATTAATAAATATCCAAAAATATTGCAAATTGTTATCTCTGCAAACAAGGTTGTCTGTTGTCAATTGATAAGATTTTTTTTGCTGATATTGTTTTTTTTTTATAGTGACTTTTGAGTTTACCATTGATTGAGAGGTGCTTATAAACCTTATTAAACCTTAAATTATGTTTTGAAGAATCAAAAATCTGTGCATGTACATGTCTAACTTGTTAATACCGATAATTTCATGCATTTCTTCAGGTATTACAAAGAGGGCTCCCGCTGTGAGAAATGTGACCAGTCCTGTGAGCTGTGTACGGGACCGGGGCCTGAGTCCTGCAGGGCCTGTCCACGTCCTCTTCTGGAGCTTCAAGGCACCAAGCTGTGTGTTGAGCACTGCCCACGCCGCTTCTATCAGCTCAGTGAAATCTGCAAACAGTGCCACACCAGCTGTCAAACCTGCACAGGTACAGATAAAGGGAACTGTTAACCACAGCTCTGTAATTACTGATAACTGATTACTGATTACTCAATCATTTTGTTTGATTTTGATATCAGTGAATAGCTAAACATCTGCCTGATGTCAGTCTATATTCTGTATCTTGCTAATGTGTCAACACCGGTCATTTGTTTTTCCACTTTCTGTAAATTGTCAGATTATGTGTATGTATGTGTGCATGCAGATGCCTCACCTCAGAGCTGCCTGACGTGTGACTGGGGCAGCACTCTTAAGGACAAAGTCTGCTATCCACGCTGTGAGGAGGGGCGGTACTTTTCAGAAGAGGTGTGGTCTGAGCTACCTGTCAGCCTGTTGCTTTAATTATTATAACTCACATTTACTAATATTTAAAGGCGAAACATAAGTGTTTTCATCTTAATTTCATCTAATACAAAGTGCAAATAGATCACATTAATTTTTCAAGAAATCAGTGCACTACTTTATTTCATAAAAGTGGGTGTAGAGTTATTGATATATCTATAAATTAGAGCTTTCTGATGTTCATCGTATGCATTTCAAATTTGTATTCAGTAAGTAATTAAAGCCCCTGACAAAATATATTATTTTCTCATTCAGCTTCTTAATGTGTGGAAAGTCTGCCAAAGTTACAGTAGTTGTGGTTATTTTACATGAGATGTTTCTGTATCTGTGTTTTTGTCTGGGCTCTTCATACTAGTTTGAAGTTTGTTGGGTTCAGCTGGAAAAAAGCGACGTCACCTACTTGTTCGCCAATCAGGATGTAGCAATATTTAATGAAAGTTGTGGTGTTGTTTGCTTGTGATGCCAGACCACTTACAATCAAATCTAATAAAACCACAACACACAGTCCAGTTAAAGCAAATCTGCTATATCAGAATAAAAATAAGTGTTGAATGCTTAATAAAATAATAACTGAGGATCTTTTTTCCAAACTTGACCTACTTCCAAAGAAATACTTTAGATTGGAAAGCAACTTTTTAAGGGTTTTAAAACTTCTTTTTTTTTTTTTTTTACCTCATGTAGCATCTGTCTACAACAAGCAACACAAAGTGCCGAGAGATATTTACTGCAACTCAGAACAACAGATGTCAATAAAAGGCAACAGTCCACATTGCTAACTTGTCTAATGTCTACAACTGAAATGTTTTTCTTTTATTTGCGCTCTACAATAATTTGTGAAATTCTACCACTGTAGGAAACCTGTGAGCCATGTGACAGCTCATGTAGGCATTGTACCGGCCCCAGACCTGACCAGTGTCTGACTTGTCACCGTGATTCCGCTCTTCAAGCTGTGGAGAACCGCTGTGCCCGCTGCTGTCAGCCTGGAGGAAATGACAGTGATTGCTGTGTTTGTGACAGCCGCTCAGGTAGAGATCTGCCTCAAATTAGAAACTAAGGATTCTTTGGTTGCAACAATCTACTGAAGGCATTTTTTTTTGTTCTAGCTCTGTGTTTGGAGGCCCCCCAACCCAAGTCAGGAGATGACCAGGTAACAGACCTGAATATGTCGTCCAGAGCTCTGTATCACACCTCAGCCGCCTTGCCTATTTCACTGTTGGTGGCGCTGGGGTTGGCTCTGGCTGTATTTGCCTCGGTCAAAGCTCATGCCAGGAAAAGGTTTTGCTGGGGCCAAAGCTATGAAAGACTGAGTGGCAGTGCCGGTATCAACATGCCCCACGGCGTGCCTGAGCCGGACAGTGGAGATGAGGTGGATGTGGTGTACACCAGTAGAGACGGATCGGTCTATCGACGCTACAGCTTCATCCATGAGCAGGACACTGATGCAGGCCAGGATGTGGATGAGACCACTTGTCTCAGTCAATCTTAAGATACATCCAAACCAGAGCCTACAGTAAGTGAGGAATGTGTTGTGGATTCTCACAATGTCAAGACTGACAAATGAATTCAAAAAAGTTTAGTTAATGTTTAGAAGAGAACATAGTGGTATGTTTCTTTTTGAGTTCTGGTGTTTATTTTATTCTACAAAGTGCCTGTATCTTTAAAATGCACATTCTTAGATGAGGCATGTGTGACTGAAAAAAAGAAATAAATACATATATTTGTGTATATGTATGTATATGACTTTTTTTTTAACTTGATATTAAAGAAGTATTTGTGAAACGGTGAAATGATCATGTATAATAACTAGAATCTGCATGACTTGTTGTAAATAGAAATATAAATGAAATAAATTCTTCCTAATGCCATCAGTACAGCTTGAAAACTGGCTATATTCCTGTGTAATGGCTATTCTGAGAATATATGACAGTGTCATTTCACACCAGAGTATCATAAAATCATCTAGAAAATATTACAAGTGTCAGCAACACAATGACATACGAATATCATGAGCACTGTACATAAATAAAAACTGGGGAACTTGATTACAACAAGTCCTTTGTTGCCATGTGAAGATGTGTAAGAGCTCAACCTAGCCTGATGGTTGACATACATAAGCAAACATCGTCTTATACACAACAGGATGTAAAATAGATCAGATCCTATTTAGGAATTTCTGTAAGGCAAACCTTGGCTAATTCCTTCCACACCTTGGCTTGGCACACCTTCTTAGGGGGCTGATCAGTTTGTGTTCCTTTATGCTTGAAGCACTGCCGCCCCATTCTGTTTGGTCAGTTGTTAAAACTGCACTGAAGACAGTATCACCAGTTTTGTAGGCACTGACCTCTCGCAAGGAAATGGCTTTTTCAAGGTTGCCAGGGTTGTTGAAGGGCCAGATGATGTTGAGGATACTCTGTCTCCTCCTCATGGGTATTCTCCTTTCTGTCGTCCTTTGGAAAGATGGCTTTAACGGGCAGTCACTGTCTGATCTCAGAATACCACAGCAGTTCTCTTCGGACCTGCTCGGCTGCTCAGCTATCATCAACGGAGACATCGAGGGCAAGAAAAGTGAATTGGAAGTACTGCTGGCATCTAGGAAAAGGCAGAACATTTTATCAGAGGATTTCTACCTTAATGTAACAAAAGACTGCCAAGCTTACATTGAAAGGAGAGGTTTCATTACAGTGCCTCTCAGTGAAGAGGAGAATGATTTTCCCATTGCCTACTCCATGGTGATCCACGAGAAGATTGAGATGTTTGAGCGACTTCTACGAGCTCTTTACGCTCCTCAGAACATCTACTGTGTGCATGTGGATCAAAAATCCTCAAAAGAATTTCAGAAGGCAGTGGAGGCTATTGTTGCATGTCTTCCCAATGTGTTTTTAGCCAGTAAATTAGAAATTGTGGTATATGCTTCATGGTCCCGGGTGCAGGCAGATCTGAACTGCATGAAAGATCTGCTGAACTCACACATCCAGTGGAGGTACTTGCTCAACACCTGTGGGTCGGATTTCCCCATCAAAACCAACGGAGAGATTGTTAAGGCACTGAAGGCCCTAAATGGAAGAAACAGCCTGGAGTCTGAGGCCACTAGTGACAGCAAGAAAGGCCGTTGGATGTATCATTACAATGTCGACAACTCTGTAATTTGGACAAATGTGAGGAAAAGTCCTCCACCCATTAGCAGCCCCATGTTCTCAGGGAATGCCTACTTTGTGGTCACAAGAGCCTTTGTGAAACACGTGATGCAGGACAGAGAGGTTCGGAAATTTCTGGAGTGGGAGAAGGACACATACAGCCCTGACGAGCACTTGTGGGCCACTCTACAGAGGATGCCCTCTATTCCCGGATCAGTGCCTGCAAACATCAAGTATGATGTGTCAGACATGCATGCCCTCGCTCGTGTGGTGAAGTGGAGCTATTTAGCAGGTGATATGAAAAATGGAGCCCCATACTCTCCTTGCACTGGTGCTTACAGGCGAGCTGTTTGTGTGTATGGCGCTGGTGACCTCCACTGGCTCCTGAGACAACACCACCTCCTTGCAAATAAGTTTGACCCTGAAATTGATGATATTGCCATTAGATGTATGGAGGCAGTACTGCATTTCAAAGCTTTAGGCCATGACCCACAGTTAACAGGTCAATCTTCTACCGTTTTGTAATACTTAGAATCACTTGAAATGTAAAATATGATGTTAAGGCAATACGCCAGTTACAACAGGTAAATATTATAGAAATCATATTAATTTATTAACAAAATATAATTAAGGATCTTCGACTGAAATGCCTTGAAGTACTCTGTTCCTGTTATTTTCAAAATATAATCTGTTGTAATGGGATTTTTAAAAAATATCGTGTCTTCATTTATTGTCAGAACATATATAAATATAGATCTTGTTATCTAAGTTTAATAATTATCTGTGCATTTTAATATATCTGTCAAGGTATTGATATGGATCTTATGTAGTTTCTTCTAATATTCTATGCCTTTATTTATATCATTTCAATGAAGTCTGTACTTGTGATGCCATCTAGTGGATTCTAAGTGGAAGGATTCTACAAAGAAAAAAAAACTACATTACCTACAGTATTTATGTGATTGTTATTGGAATCTTGTCAAACATACTTGATATTTGCACGCTATATGGTTGCTGTGCCGCCATATAATATACAAAACAATGATGTGGGTCACTTGCTCTGTTCTTTATACATGGATAACAGAGTTATCCAGAATACAATGTTGTTGATTTGACATGAATCTGGATTCCTTCTTTTGTCTTCGTAGCTGGTTTAAAATAAAACTGGAACTGTTATCAGTGCAACAAATCCTCAAGTCCAAATCTGTAAGAGTGCAGCTTATTGACAGTTTGCTGGATCATGACCAGGTAGTTTTCAGGTGAACTCCGAACATGAACTACTTTTGAGATATACATATCTATCTTGCTTTCTTAGATTTATTATAAAATAGTGTTGATATAAATGTGATTTTAGATGAGAACAAGTAGGCTTTATGATCTAGTACATACATAGGTATACGTGACATACCTATGCAAATATACAACAGAGGATAAAATATACAGCAAAATATAGTTTGAGATACTGCGAGCAAACAGAAGTTAACTCAATTGGAAAAATCTTACTGTTAAAAGCCTAATGGAGCCAGAACTTCATGGAATTTAATTCTCAATTTAAAATGAGAATTTGTCATTTGAACATTGAAACTTATTAAATTATCAGCTGCAGTTCTCACTTTGCTAAAAACTGTCCATGTCATTAAAGCTGCTCTTAAAGAGCAAAAGAGCAAAAATTTCATCAGAGTTTTATTTTAATAGCAGGCTTCTGATTGTCACTTAAAAGACTCTTGCATGTCTACTGGGAACCCCCACCAATCACGCATGCATGCAACATTTCTCGCAGTCCACATTCACTGGTAATGTTTAACAGAGTGGAAACAGTGGGAAAAAATTGTGGAGCACAATGCAGAGGAAAATGACACCCATAAAAATGCAAGAACAAACAAAAAATGAAATTGTAGATTGTTTTATTGCCCCAGTGCATTCTGGGAGGGTTCCCAACACATATACCTGATGTAACTGCAATCACATGATCAGACAATCATATGAATGCTGATCATGGTCTCAACTCTATTCATTTTGCTTTTACTTCTTTTATTTAAATAAGAGTGCAGTGTTATTAAAGATAACTTCATCCAGGATTAACTAATCAATTCTCAAACTGCGTTCAAAGAATCAAATTAGCTGGATGAGAATAAACAGGAATATTTTAGGCAGTTTTAGCCAATTCGCCTGAATTAGTTGAGCCAAATTTGAAGAACAGGGCCATTGACTTGACTTGGAGGAAATAATGTTATGTTAATGGTCTGCATCTTCGCTTCAGACTGTCGCTCTCACAAATGTTCTCCCTCCACAAGTCAGAGGGCACATTCAAGTGAGGGGCACAAAATAAAAGTTTATTTTCCCCAGGCAGGATTTTAACAAAGAACAGTGAACAGTGAAAAAGGTGCTGTCAAAACTTGTTCTATGAAATGCCACTCAGTGGGTCAGAGACCTAAAATGCAGTTTAAAATCAGAGCAACCATAAAAATATATTAATTTCTCTCCTTTGTCACCCTTGGAATATAAATATATATTTAAATGTAATAAAGCAGAGCATGCATCAACCATTTGTAACAGAGTGCCTTAAATAAAGTGTAGATACAAAAGTAACTAGGGAATACCAATAAACTAAGTTTGACATGATATACCGGCAGTAAATAAAAAGGATTAAAAAAAGTTTCAGACAGCATGTGGAAAAACGCTGAAAATCAAGCTGCTTGACACAGAAATACAGCAAAAAGTTCCACAATGTAACAGGCAGCATAGTTTCAAAAAGGCACTTTCCTGATGCAAAGAGCTAAGTCTCCAGTCACGTCGCCCAGAACATAAACGTAAGAGTGGCAGCGGTTCTCAACATTCTTCATTTTTCTCCTCCCCCACATCTTAAAGTGTGAGCAGGGTCACTCTGGAACAGCAACAGCAGCGACCTCCACTTTGCCGTGCATGTCCTGATCGATGCTGCAGACAGATTCAATAGTCATCAGATGTCTGTGTCACTGGGATGGTATCACATGTAACAGGGCTAGGATAACTGGTAATCAAAGTAACAACAGGCTACTACACTGCACACAAACATAGATTTCATATCATCACACTCTGAAACGTTATCATGACCTTTAGACCATTACAAAGGGAATTTTTTGTGAGAGAAAATTTTTGCATAAATACAATGAATGATTCCTTTAACAACTGTTTTCCTCATATAAATTAAATAAAGATAGTCTGTTTATATTTTCCACCCATAACAACTTCACTAATATATTGTCCATGCTCTTTTTACTGAAAACACTAAAAATAAGTGGGCAATACAGAGCATCAATATCAGTAGTATTAAGAGGTTCTTACTTCCCTTGAAACCTTGTAAGACTAATGCACTAATGTGTACTTCAGTACGTACTGTTGAAAACCAAACTCAATTTTAGTGAACAGACTGCTTTCATTATCTGCAACGCCCACTGCAAAAGTGGTAGATTTCCTACTAATAATTATAGGATAATATATAGTACAATAAGCAACCATGTGACCAATCTAATGCAGTTGTTAGCTTGTATAAGATTTAAGCTTTTTGTGCTTACATTTTAAGTTTTTTTTTATTACTGTCAAAAAGACATTGCTTTAACTGCATGGCAATATGTGCGGTTTTAGTACATTTGTCTTGCAAGTTTGTCAATCAGCTTAGAAACTAAGAACAGAAGTACAAGTAGTTGTGGCAGTGTTTTATACCCTGAGAAAACATACAATACCAAACCTCTTCTACAATACCATGGGTCCTCTAAAATGGCACAGTTATTATACTTTTCTACTGTTCTAACATCCCATGACATATCTGCAAATTAATAACCTGAACAACTGAACATTCACTGCTTATCAGTAATGAGCAGAATATTTCTGTGTGCATGAGCAAGGCTGACAAAGGTTTGTGGCAATTACAACACATCAGCAGGGAGTGGGTATGCAGTGAGTCATGCAAAGGGCTGTGAGAGTGAACAAGCCTGGTGTTCAGTGAGGGCGAGTTACTGAGAGGAACCATGTGAGGACTTGGTTACAGTGCAACCACACACCACAGTGACTAAGACTAGCTACTTCCTTGTAGTTCAGCCTCATTCAGTTGTACAAACATGAACAAACTTACCCAACATCAAAAACATCAAATTCTAAACCTGGTTTTTAAAAGACACATGCGAGTGAGTGCTACTTGATACCCCGGTTTTCAGAAAGCAGCAATGCAATAAACATTTATTGCAATAAACAGCATTTTGACATGAATGAATAAATTAGCATAACAGTGAAGAAACATTATCTAGCAAAAAAATAAAAAATAAATTCAAAAAAAAACTCAGGCTTATAGACACACATGGTGGGCTTTAAACCACATACAGATAGCTGATTGGTAATAACTATAAAAAAAAATTACATGAGATGGCTTTGAGCTGAACTTCACAGAATTGGCTTAGAAACGGGATTCATTTGGTTAAACAATCACCAAGCGACCTATTTTTGGAAACCAATCAAACAGCTACTCAGTCTGCTTATTAGCAATGTCCTAGATCTACTCAGAGGAAAATGTAGGACATTGAGGAGGAAACTGGATTTTGGCTAGAAGGTATCATCCAATACCAAAACACAGGACAAAATGAGGTATATTGGTGCATTTCTAAAAGCCAAAGGATAATTTTATTGTTAGTTTTGTGAAATGCTAAAACTATAAGAAAAAAAAAAAGAAAAAAGAAAAAAAAATCCTTAAACTGATCCTGGGTGAAAGTGCATATACCTTTTATGGCTTTTCCTATTTTTTTCGTCGTCAAACCTTAAGAGGGGGCAGGGAAATGGAGTTAAGGAAAGGTGAAACACACAGCCAACAGCAACCAAACATCCAAAAGACCAAACGTTTTATAAGATGAGTATTTGTGCTGAGGTCTTTTCAAAAGCAATGAGAATACAAGATCCGCCTCAGGTTAAGCCACATCAAGGAAGAATACAGCACGAGTCACTTCTCAGCATGAGCTAAATAGTTATGCATATCAGCAAAGGTTAACACTTAAAGAAGAAAAGAATGTATTCTTTGATAGAAGTTTATAGGACAAAGTACGCTAAACGCAGTAATGATAATAGTTAAAAAAAGAACTTGGAGAGTGCATACAAGTATGACAATAATACTTATAGGCTTTAGGCAGAGAGCATCCATGATTTTGGAAAATACCTAATTCATCCGAAGATGTATTGTGCAAAATTTCAAAAGAGCCAGACTCATAACCACTGACATCTTGTCTACACTGGCCACACAGGAAAAGCAGAGTGCTGCTGTAGCACCACCTACAGGTAAAGAGGCAATCAAATTTTGCAGGATCAGTCAGAGCTGACAGTGTATATGTCAGAAAAATGTTTATAGCAGTTTTATGCCACATAGGCAGCCACGCCTACTGGAATTTGGGAACCAATTAAAGGAAAAATGGCAAGGCAGATCAAAGGAATTTTAAGGAAAGTCATTTAACTATGTTTTGTACAAAGTTTCATGAGGACTGGATGGAACATGCAGAACGTGAGGTAAAACTATGTACGCAGAGATGGAAGGCAGTCTATACTTATGTGGTCATCGTTCCTTTATTTACTAATTCCCATGATCAGCCATGTATACTTCCACTGCAAAATGGTTTGTAGTCGTAAAATCTGCATTCAATAGGTTCACATATGGAAACAAAACGCGTGTTTTGATTCTACCAGGTAGACTCCTCAGCCAGGAACCACTCTGATTTTTCATGTGGTTTGTATTTTTTTTTTTACAATTTTAACTGACATGCAGTATATTTACATTGTAACTGCCATATAAATTAAGTCTTGTCTTGCCTAAAAAGAGCTTTAAAAGTGCTCATGTTGTTGAGTGAAACATACTTACTGTTTGATACAATCTGGTATGGACACATACTCCATTGGAACCAGCTCTGCAAGGTCTGTCAAGCTGTACACATACTTGATTTTCTGACTAAATTTGGAGCTGTGAAGAAAAGCAGAAAATGTCAATCTCAATGTTACCCAAGAAAATCTTTATTATTCTAATGACCTGAAACATTACAATTACCTTATGAAAGGTTTTGTGATTGCCAGCAGGGTGCGAATAAACCAAGAAGGATGGACAATTATCAGAGACTTCAAGTTCTTCCTTAACCTGTACAAAAAGAATGAGATGAGCTGTTATAAATTAAAATCACACCACAAATATATTTATGCTGTTTCTACTTGTTTTGAGTGTTGTGACCACTCAGACTCACCTCCTATCAATCTGCTGGTAACACTTTCTGAGCCAGCCAACAGATGGCATCTTTTTCCGTGAGGTCGCCCCATTCAAATACACTATCATATAGTTCTCAGCAACCAAAAGCTCCAGTGTGCCAATGACATACCTGCGACAGGAAAATCCCATTAATGATTGCTCTAAAATGCCCACAAGGATGAAGGAATTCAAATAAAAACTCACTTGAATAAATTGTCCATGATGTATCTGTAATTTGGTTGATTGCTTTCAGGCATAAAGCACACAGCAAACACAATTATGGCATTCAAACCGTCTCCATAGTAACCTGTAGTGAAAAATCAAATATCAAAAATTGATGTACCAGAATCGAAACACTATTTTCATTATCAAAACTGTTTATCTATAAGATTTTATTACTTCATATTTTAAATAACAGACTGAACAATTCATATCAAACACAAATGTAATACACTTAAATATACTACATCCATACTACTTAAAATTGCTGTATTTATTTGACTGTGCCAATATCACAATGTAATGCCAACTACCTCCATGGCTGATAACCTTCTTGTAAGGTTCAATGGCCTTCATGTCCACTCTGTGTTCCTGGTCTCCGATACGAAACACCCTCCAGCGTCGACCCTCCTCCCTCTCCTCCAAGGCTGAGTACTCCTGAACTGACTCCACACCTTTCTGTAGTAGTTCTGTGGTTTTTGGCTTAGGGAGATCGTCTAAAGGAGAAGAGGCATTTTAAACCCAAAGCTTGGATATTGTAGCTGCTGGACCTGAGGGTTGCCTGGTTTTATCAAATTAGATCAATTTTGATCAAACAATTGATAACATTTTCAGATCAGTCAATTATTCATTATTTACCTTTTCAATCAATGGACAGTAACTTTATATTTAATTTTTTGCAGTTATCTTTTGTGTCTGGATGGCATGCTTTCTCTCCAAATCAACACCAAAAATCACATCTCAGCTTCCATGTGTCCCCTTCTCTTAAGGTCAGCATTTTCCTTTGGGAAACCCTGCAGTTATACTTTACTGCACAAACCTGTCATGTCACCGTACAATAAATGGAAATAAATGTATCGATCAAAGGCTTCCATTCACAGCGATGTACCACTGCTGAGTTACCTGAGGAATTTTGTGCATCTTTTGTTTGATGTATACCTGCATAATGCGTGCAATGTCTTATTCTGCACATCACGAAAGACATGAATTAAGTATTCAAATGATCATGTATGTAAAGCATGCAACAAGCAGAACTGAAAATAAGGAAATAATGCAACCAAATCACACCACACTTTTATGAGGGTCTTTCTGAGAGTGGCCGATTGCCTAAATATACTGATTCAAACACATTGATCTGTGTTTCTTCTTTAGAGCATTGTGTGATCAGCATATATGGATTTTATTCTGAAAATAACCAGTAATATGTTTATCATTTATGAAATCCTCTATTGAATGAATCATTTAAAGTCATATATTGTAAGATTCCAGTGGAAAAATTACAAATATAATGTGTCTCCAATTAATTACACATAATTTCCTATCTGATAAGTGCACCATTACAGTGCTCATTAAACCAATTCTTAACTGACATAATGCTATCGATTGATTGTCTTCTCAAACGCAGGAAAATTTCAGGGAAAGGAAAAATAACATGCACAGAAAAACTGAGTGAAAATGAAAAGGTATGAAACATGAAAACCCCATGATTTGATTAAACAACTGAAGACAGAACATAATCTGGACAAGAGCGGTTGATTGACTCATGGCTGAAAAAAAAAAAAAAAAAAGAAAAAAAAACGGGCTGTCCAAGAGACCTTACCACAAGGAAGAGAGAAACCTGTTGCTGGACTGCAGCCTGTTTCCAGGAAGAGAATGGAAACAATTCTTCCAATTGAAAAAGAGGAAGGCAGCAGTGTGGAAACAAAAACGAGAAAACATATTTTAACTACACGTTCGGCAGACTGCTGCCTACCCAAACCTGTAAAATCAGGGAAAGAAAATGCAAATGGCCCCAAGAACCAGGACATGAAAGACTGCTCTGATAACACACTTGGTTTTGTGTTAAAGGGCCAATGATTAAATCCAAGAAAAATATATCTTTTCACAAACAAATTACACCACTATAGACCACAGACTTCACCTAGGTCAAATCTGAAAGCATTTGCACCTCCCACCTCAAGTCAATCTAAACTTTATTGTTTGAACTTTCAGTATTATCAAAACAAACTAGAACAAACAAGGTTTAAAGGTATTCCATGAGTACTAAAACTGTTATTACTGTCACTGCATTATATAAAGTCCTTACCTTCCCATTCAAATTCATTGCTGTTCTCTGAGGGTGTGTCAATGTCATCGAGGTCCAGCTCTGTGCTTTCATCCAGCTCATCAGAGAGAAGAGAACCTTCACTGCGGTCAAGTGTCAGACTGATGTCCGGAGCTGCGAGCTTTTTCTTTGCCTTCTTGCCATGGTCCATTACATAGCCTAGGGTAGATACCAGGACATCAGGGGTTATACTGTTTGTTATATGGGTTCTGATTTTTTCAAGTCTATAATAATACTGTATTTCCTCAAATAAAAACTGGTAGTCAATTAAAAGCCAGTCTCCGATAATATCTGTGGGCATGGTCAACAAAAACAAATAAAGGCCTCCCCCCAAATACAGGTAGGGGAAAAAAACAAGGGTGGATAAACTCCTAGTGCCTGTCATATAATATGCATGCCAGTTAGGCATAATTTACATGTCTACTACTTTAATTTTAATAAATTCAACAATATTATCATGCTCTTTTCGACACTTTGTTATTCATTCTGATCCACTTTGCTTTGGCGTCCTTTAATCCAGTCCAGCTGTTGTTGCATATGGTATGTCTGTAAAAGTTTCATAATAAAAGCCTTTTTAAGAAATGAAGGATTTCTGTCCACAGAAATGCTAGAGAGCTTTTAATGTGAAATGCTTACAAGAAGTGCTGAGTTTGTATTAACAGCATAGTGCAGTAACTTTAACAGGGCAACTGGGAGTGGATCAAAACAAGGTTTCATGCTAAAATCTGACCAATTATACTTATCAAACAGAGGGAATTAGAAATAAAGGCCTGCCTCTAATACCAGCCTGCTTCAAATAAAGGCCTATTGCCTTCTGCAGTTGTGGTAAATAATGGTCCTGGAGGAAATATTGTACTATACTCACATGCAATCGAGAGATCTTTTCTCAGGACATTTTAAATTTAAAGAGATTGAGGACAAAATCCAGAGTGCTTGTGAGGCTTCAGTAGTCTGAGTTACACAAATCAAGTGCTATCTTCCAGTGCTTGTCTTTTACTATATAATTCCCTCTTTGTTTTACTCTCCCTCCACTGCACATAAGCAAAGAATGCATTTTTGCACAAACAAGACTGAGCAAGAATGTACAGGAATGATCACAGCAACCAGTACCTCTCTCAAAGTACATATGGGGCATGAGAGTTTGAAGGTAGACCTGAAAAAATCTGAACATGTCCTTTAATATTGTCTTACGTCACTGTAGTAATGCACCATATACTATTCTGTTTTCATTACCAGGGTCTCTCTCTTCAGAGGTCCCAGCAAAAAGTTCATCTTCAAGCTCCTCCTCCTCTGGTAGGGGCCTAATAATCAAACAGGAGGTGATCATGTATTCAGTAGGTCTGTGGTTCATGTGACTTTAAAAACACAAACGTGCGATAAAAAGCTATGAACCATGATACATGGTTCATACATAATTTACAACATTATGAGTGATTGACACAGTACCGTGGAAAGTCCTCATCTTGCCATTCTTCCTTAAGTTCAACTCCTTCCATTCTTAGGCGGGCTTCTGTTGTGGCGACTGACTCCTGGCGCTCGAGGCTGGGAAAGAAAACACAAGAAGGTTATGCCATCTTTTAGGTTTAATGATCTCTAATTACTGAAAGGCTCTCTTGTACTACAAAAGTATTAAGAACAAGAGCAGGGCGAGCAAAGATTATCTGTGACAAAAAAAATCCAAACACATATAATTGGTAATCTGTCAACACTTGTTTATGTCTTGTACAATCCTCAAAAGGATTATGGGGGAAACATCAAAGTTCTATTGATATACCAAGAGTCAAAGGCAATTTTTGTTCTTGGGTTAATACGTCAGCTACAAAAACCTTTATGAGGTTAACTGATATGGACATGAACAGTGATGGAATATTCAAAGACAATGGACATACTTGACTAAACCAGTACAAAAGCACATGCTAATAAACTCTGCAAATAAGGGTGGGGGTCTTTATGTTATATATATATATGATAGATTATGTTAAGGAATTGTTACACAATACTTGAGAAAGATCCAAATGAGATTTTTTAAGAAAGTGTTAATTTGATTTTACGGAGTTGATGGAGAAGGGTTACACTTCCAAAAAAAAAAAAAAAAAATATATATATGCTCTGCTGATGTCTTAGGTTCATATTACTTTTCCTCTGGTAGGCAACGGCAGCCTCTACCGACAGTCAGTCTCTCATTGAACCTTTACATGTTTGTAGATAAACATTTGAAATAGATTTTTTTGATTGTTTTGGTTTTCAATATTTTAGGGGGTATGATCCCAAGAACTAATTATTGTAAACAGATTCAATGCTTTAATTCTGATTCTTTGTTTATCTATCTTAATTATTTTATCTGTTTTAACAGTTGTTGGTAAGAGACTGTTTGACACCTATTACAAAATTGTTCGTATATATTGGCTAAGTTCAGTGATAACTTTTATAGTAACACCCAAAATAAATTTGCATCAGTTAACATTAACTAGAATTTTAGTCACAATGCACATGATATGACAGATGAACATATTCCTTGTCATTTTTGCATTCAAGCACTTTTTTTCAACATTTAAGCAAAATTGTTATTTTCAAATGGTTATTTTTAGCTTCAGAGCTGCACACATGTCTATATATATAGTATATAGTATAATTCTGTCTGAATGCTTTCTAAACGGTAAATCACTCAACACATAACCAAAGTTTGGGAAAAAAGGTCTTTGGCTAAGTTGTAAAATTCAAATACTTACTTTATAATAAAGAGTAGTAACAGCTTTTGTTTTTATTGTGGTCAACTCTGCCCATTATGTACCACCTCAGTATTACATTAAGCCAGGGAAAACCCTTGTATATCTCTATATACCAACTATGTGGTTCTTAACTATTACAGTAGTCCTAAAAGGTGACATAGACTTATTGCCATTTCTCAACAAATCAAATACTTTATTACGAGAAGAAATCAACCATGACACGTTGGTTGCATCAGCTATTGGACAGATGCTTTGTGTTGCAGTGCTAAACATTACATGATTCATAGTCCTGCAAGTTGTGTGTCCGTGAGAGTTTAGGCTTGTAGCTGGCCACATAATCAGATCACTGGCTTCTTGAAAAGCTTACAAGCTTGTGCTAAGGGCTTAGTTTATAAACCATAAGGCTACTTACTAATGCCGATCATGGTATCCATATCTTTGGTGTACAGAGCTCCTTTTGATGCATTAATCACATACACGACTGTATTTGTGTTTCCAGACACAAAAGCATTCTGGGCATTTGGTACTCAACATTTCATAAGATATCAGTTTAGCTGTTTGCTTATGTATAGCGCTAATCCCCACATTACATTTCAAACCCAACAGAGAGGTATGAGTGCTACAGGAATGTGGTTTCCTGAAAAGGAAGCCTTACAATCAAAGTGTACTGAGGACCTGGCTGCATGGAAGGTAAAATGGAAAAGTGAGAAATAAATGACAGTTTAAAAACTATCATAATAATGCACTTAGTGGTGAGCTGAACTAAAAAGTTGAGCAATGGTGGATGGTTTGAGATAACTGATTTTTTGCTATGCTACCACTTCTTTGTTAAGGCTTCCATCAAGACAGTTCACATATTACACATATTTCATGCTAACCTCTTTTCCAGAAAGACAATGGTAAATCAGTGTAATGTTTAATTAGAAGTAACTTTTCATCAGTCTTGACAGGAATATTATTTGTTGTTAACATCTTTGTAATATGATTCTCTTCATCATCTACAACCTTCTTTGCTGTGTCTAACCCCATAAACTCTTCTTATGTCCCATCTTCATGATGAAAAGGGAGGGGAACCATTACTATACCATAATATTATATTGGCATTTAGTTCATTTATAGCACTACAGTGCAAGCTGGTTGGACGTGTTATAAGAAAGTCTCGTGTATCCCTGGCACAGCCCTGCTTATGAAGGTCTCTATGATACACAAATCTGTTTCTGTCAGGTAGAGAGTGGCCTATTTTGCCTTTAGTGAAGCACTCTCTAAGTTTAAATTTCTGATTCTTCTGTCAGTACAACTGCTGGTTATGAGGATTAAAAATTTAGAAACCCAATCCATACAACCACCTTATCCTTATTTCTATTCTAACCTTGCACTTGTAGCAATGCGCACATACTTGTAATGAACATTCCACTTGTTTGTTAAGGATCACAGAGTCATCTCCTTCATAAGTTCGTCAAAGGTCAGCCAAGTGATGCTGTGTATGTGATGTTGCTCAGCTGTCAACAGATGTTGCTTAATATAACCTACAGAAGCTTGCGACAATGACAGTCACACATGTACAATTTCCTGCAGTCCATTAACTAGCCCTACAACATACTACATTTCTGAATCTTTGTTTCCATTTTTGTTTAGACCGTACCAGAGAAGCGTTGATTTAATCAGCAGTCTGGTTGCAATGCATTGCATTATAATGTAATATGATTCTATTAGTTTATCCCAAGGTGGACAGAATAACATGAGATTGTACGGGTATTCCTGTTATTGTGTCCACCCCTTCTATAATGTTCAGGAAATAGATGTCATACCAGCCTCAGTCTAGGTTACTACTTTACTTGCTTTCTGGCCAGTCTACAAATAGTGGAATGCCGAAGGTTTGGAAAGAATGTCCCCCTCTTTTGGTTCAGTACAGCAAATAATAGCAATTAGCACTGGTACTGTCCATAAGGCTGGAGGATTGCCGGCCTGTCAAAAAACATTCACAGACACTTGAACACAGGAAGTCATTTGGGTCAGATGCTGGAGTCTCCTCTTGCAATGAGGAGATGAAACCAGAAACTAGCAAATGTTTTTAAGTTGCCAACAAATAGGCCAAACCTTCAAATGTACACATACAGACCTTCCAATGGGTTCAGATGGTGTGCGTGGCTGGGGAAGGTTGACTGGGGTAGAGCTTCTTGCTCCCGGCTGTTTCTGCTCATTGTCTGGGGTAGTCCTTTCCTGTGGCGTACCTCTTGTTTTGGTAAGACTCTCTTGAAGTGCCTCTTCACCATTTTCAACTGTAGAAGCTGTGCTATTTTGTAATTCCTCTAATTCTTCCTCGTCACCTTCTCCTGACACTCCAGAAGATGATGGGCTAGAAGTCTGTCTGTTTCGCAGCTCTTCGTGAGTCCTCCTGGGTGTGACAAAATCTGGGCTGCTATTGTTCAAATTCATATCATTTACACCCTTCAGCACCGCTTCACTCTCAATCACATCCGATGCCATGAATTTGGCGTGTCGCTCGGAGTGAAAAAGTCCGTAAATGAAACGTTTGAAAAACCTGTTTTCTAGTTTCCTAATTCAGCCAGACAGCTAAATCTGACTTACACAACTTCTTTAGAAGTTTGTGGTTGGCGTGCTAGCTCTTTCCCGCTGTACAGCTAGCCGGGAGGACTGTTGTTGACAACTAGCTACGTCAACCAACAGCATATCTTATTAACTAAATAGTGTTAAATGTCGCACAGGGAGCATAGATAGTCACCTTTTCCTAAATGCGTCACAGTGTGAACTCAGGAGTCCAAAAAGTGCGCTAGCTTTGCATATGTAGCGGTGCGCAGTTATCCTACTTATCAGTTTCCTTCCTTCCTTCCTCCAAGTCAGAGTGGTCTCCTGCGAACGTAACACACTTTAGTCACGCTAGCTTATGGGCTAGAGTTAGCTAACTTAGCCACAGCGAAAAACAGGCTAATGTTGTCCACTTAACGCCAGTTGTAATCCAAAAAAAATCAACACAACTATGACACAAGGTTAGGGCAATCGTTCCGTGGATCCGTGTACACTTCAAAATCAGTATCCGCTGATTTAGCTAACCCGGTCATCCAGTAACAATCTCTGCAATGTAACGGCAGAAGGATGTTGTTTGCTAACGACGTTAGCTATCTGAAGCATTCTGTTGTTAAGGTTCCAGCTAGCTGTAGCCAGCCGTCTATGGAGTTGCCAGTTGTGTCTCCGTCGGGTTCGTATCTGAACCTTCTACCTACAACTCTCAAGCATAAAGCACACAAAAAGCACACGAAATCAATTTACATTTTTATTGCAGTGCATTGTTTCCATAATATGAATAATAAAGTTTTTCGCTGCCTCATCTTGTGATGCAAAATGTTATTCTATATTCCAAAGTCACCGCGTATTCTCAGTGTCTCACAAGTTAAAACGGCCAAAACAAAATTGATAAAGTGCAGTGCTCCCCAGCTGTATTTTAAAATATGTCACATAACTACAGTTCGAGGCTCTGATATAGGTTAAGAGATGAGTCTAATCTTTCTAACTGCCCTACGGACAACCAGCAAACCTGGCACCCCTGCCGGTCTTGGTCCTTCCGTGAACTGTTGAGGTGTCACTGCCCCAGCAAGGTTTCACTGCCCTCTGCTGATAGTGGAAATGGGCCTTTTTAAAAGGTTGAGGCTACCGACTCTGTCTCATCTCTACGCCAGCAGAGTAATCTGTTTATTTATTTACTCACATCTGGGCTTTTAGGGCAACAGAGGGATGACTTTCCGTCTCTGTAATAGTTCAATTTCCATTTTTAGTCTGTAAAAAAATTGTATGCAACATTTGGATTCCACATCATAATCACGAATATCTATTGGATCAGTTGTACTTATTGTAAGTTTTAGTAGTAGGTCTGATACAGTGGTGGGAAATACCTAAGTACATTTACTTCAGTAATGTACTCAAGCACAGTTTTTAGGTAGGCTACTTATTTGTCATTTTGTGTTATATTGTACTTCTTGTTAACAGGAGTTCGATATTACAATTACAAAACCTCTGATCGGTTTATAAAATAAGATGCATTGTTGTTAGTTACACAACCCAACACTGTATAAAGTAGGGAAAATTAGCTCTACCTTGACCATTAACAACACTAAAATGCAGCATGCATTGAACGAATCAGTAATAATAATCCAATAATATATATAATATTTTCCATTCTGCAAAAAGAGTACTTTTACTTTTGATACTTTAAGTCAATTTTGTTGCTAATACTTATATAATTTTACTGAATTAAAATTTTAAATGCTGGTATTTACTTGTAGCAGGGTTTTTACATTATGGTATTTGCTACTTGTACCTAAGCAAAAGATCTGAGTACTTCTCCATCACTGGTCTATAAGTATTACCTATTAGTGTTGGTAGGTCTATTAGTAGTCTTGTATGTTTTCCTGATTTCGCCTCATAAACTACTCCTGTTTTTTATTTTTTTATTTTTTTTATTTTGTGCAGCGCAGTGACACAAATGTGGAAGTGCCAACATGAAAGCAGAAACCCGACAGTCCATGATGTGTAACGCAAGTCTCAGACCGGGGCTGGTAGAAATGTCACACTCTCACTGTATTGTTGCGGTAAACGTAGGTTTTTAGTTATGTATCTGTTATTAACTGTTTCATAAGAGTTTGGACTTCCACAACTGATTTTTTTTTCCCTTAGATTGATGTCTGTAAACGTGCACAGACAGATATGTTGATAGCATTTAAGTCCACAAAAAAAATTCGATTTTTAATTCTTTGATTACATGTAATATAATTTGTGGTTAATTATTTTCATTTCAATCGGATTTTGAATACACTTCAGTAGGTCGTAAACCTTACCATTAGTGTCTAATCTTAGCCACTAGATGGAGGCAGATGCTTACTTAAATACTGCAGTCTGGGGCTCTTTATTGATTAAAAAAAAAAAAAAAAATCTGCCAACTCAAACCCTTCTGAAAACCAAACTATCTGAGATGAAATGCGGAGAATTTTTTGCAATTGCGATTATAATTAGAAGAACCTGCTTTTAACGTACATTTTCAGTTGAAAACCTTATTTATCTGAATTTAGCATTGACGTGCTGTTGTGTCTTCTTTAACTGAGAGTTAATTACGTTTCATTACACTTTTTTTAATGTTGATATTCTCAAGTGAATATGGTTGAAGCCACACCTCTGTTGAGGCCTTATCAATAAATGTTTCTGGAGAGAAGAGAGCATGTTAGTTTATTTAGTTTTAAGAGCTTTTAGCAACACTCACTTCCAAACTGAAGTGAGTCAATTGCAACAAGTACACTATAATTTCTCTTCTGGGGATGGTTATAATTGCTATTTTACTGTCAGACCTGATGGTAAAAAAGAGAAGACAGCTATAGATCTACTATAATGATGCGGCTTGGTTAATACCTCCACTGTGTGCAGTGGATCATTCAGGTTGATTTCTAATTAACACATTGCTATTTACTCTGTTGGATCATTAGGCCTCATCACAAAAGGATAATCCAGTCAAATTGAGAGTTTATGCCTCCCTTCCACCTTCCTCCATGGTGCTGTTTGCTAATGAGTCATGTTAAGTCATGCAATTATCTAACAAATTAAGACAAATGTTGCCTATTTAGCCAAGATAAATCTGTTGAGCCAGGCTATAGCATTAACACATGTAACACAGAAAGAAGAATTTATCCTAAATATTTCAAGAAAATTAATAGTATTTATACCCTAAAGAACGCGCTAAGCATAACAGTGGAAATTTATTCATGACTTTTGATCCAAAATTTTTACTTTTAATTATTTGATTTGATTTTTAAGTTATTCCTCCAGATGTTTGGTGATGCAGTGAAAATGCTAAATATGATGAAAAATGGTGATAATGGAGATTTTAAGCAAAATGGCGCCAGAATAAGGTATGGTCAAGCAAGAGACAATGCAAACTAGCTTGTTAGTGAAAAATTCCAAAATTTGTGTTTCGTTCATGCTCATCATTACGGTTAGCGAATGTCCTTAAAACACAACTAAGCACAACCGATCAGCTATTGTTGTTCTTACAGGTCCACTGTAGCCTAGCAGTTGGTTTAAATATTAAAATCTATGGCATTGTCCGATTCAGGATGCATCCAATTCCTCCTTTTAAAAGTAAAACAGGAACTCCAGATCTCAGCGCAGATGCTGTCACAGACCCCTCCTTTCATGATGAAAGGAGGGATGAACATTAGGATCAGAGAGGGAGGCATAACCTATTTGTGAAGCAGAATCATTAGGAAGGTTCTTCAACCAATTTCCATAAGTGGGGTAGCGGGAAGTATTTAGGCTACTTAGAAGTATATCACTAATGAGAAAAGACAAAAAGGATTCATGTGCATGTTTTATGCAATCTCTTTCTGGGTGTAGATGAATAATTATTTATGATTGCAAAGTCTAAAAGGGAGGCAAGAAGATAGAAACTGCAAAGAGACTGGTAAAAAATTTAAAGAGGAAGTTAAATGAATATTTAAGGGAAGATGAAATATTTAATGGAAACAAATGAGCAAAACATTTAAAACGGCATGATAAATAGTAGTGAGTGCCATTAAAATGGCCCCTTATAATTTGTGCTATTTGCTGCTGTAGCCATAAGGTCTCATTCATGCTCATAATGGTGTGAACTGAGGACTCTGACAAGTGTTTTCAACATGCCAGTCACTGTATGAGGACACTGTCTGTAACCCAGGGCTGACCTCATAGCTGAGAAATATTAGCCTTTGATTCAGTGCAGTTTGTACTGATGCCACGGGGCAGAGATGGTTCATGTTTTATTGACCGTCTTCAAGTGGAGGTTAGGGTTCTGAAAAAAAAAAAAAACCCACACAATGACATAAATTGTGAATATGGTTGCAATTAATTTCTCACGAGACGTTCTGAATTAGGATTTATCACAGCATCACAGTGCCATTCTAAACCTCACATCTACAGTACATTTTGTGAATTTCACCTACTAACATCCACAGAAAAAAAAAATCTGGAGCATGTACCAACATACATTCATTTGTTTTCCAAATGTGAAAATAATTAAATCAGCAAACAAATAATTATTCAAGTCAATGAGAACAATTATCTCAAAGATGCCTCTGAGACTTGGATGTGCATACTGAATTGATTAATTATCCTGCTAAAGATAATTGAGTGGAGCTAGATCTTTGACTGCTTCCTCTCAACATGCTCTTGCCTCCATTTTGATCTCAACAAGAATGTAATCTCCAACACCATTGACAATATGTGGTCATTGTGAACTCTTCTCTATGTGTTCACAAAAAATGCCATGGTGTAATGACGTATAGGACTTTTTAAGAGCTGTATTTTACTTTTGCAATCATCTGGCTCCACATTATTCCCGGCTCATAAGGAAAAATCTAAAAATGTCCATGGCTAGAAATCAAGAGGTACTCGTCTCATTCTAAAACTTCACGAACCTTAGGTTTTATAATATATTATAATCTTTATTAAATTGGCTATTAAAAGTATTAAAAATATAGCAGTGTACTGTCCTGTGCTCATCTGTCCAAGTTCAACTTTGTCAGGGACACTGTGTCATGCCCTTACTAACCTGTGGGCAGACTATTACTTACTTCTGAGCCAGACAGAGATCATTACCTCTGTGACTGATGGCAAGGCAGCCTGAGCCCAACAGCTTTATTTCCCAGCTCAACTCAGCGGATGCAAGCCATCACATCCTGTTAACAATTCCATGGCTCCACCATAAAGATAAGCTCTCTCAATCAGCTCCGTCTGTCTCAAATGCCACTGAAGGGCCATCAGTCATCACTAGCCGGGACGGGAGCCCTCTATATTCACTTGTGATTGACACCGTTTAGATGATTCGGACAGAATCAGTAGGCTGTTTATTTCATCTATGGACCAGTGCACTGTTTTCTGATTAAATGAGTTCATGAAATATTTATTTTTCGATATCAGCTTAGTCAAGTTCATGTAATCAGTCTTTTCACTCTGAGCAAATATTGGGCCATTTCATGTGGAATCTTACAAATGCCGAGACGAGTGAAGTCAGAGGCTTTGATATTTTAATCAGAGTGAACACAAGAAGCCAACTGTCACTGTCGAATTATATGAGGGTCATTTCAGTTGTTAAGGATCCGCTTGCCATAACATTTAATCGTTACATCCTAATGATTCGTTTACATGTGAGATCAGGTTGATATTTTATGTACAAGCACACTTTCAATTCAAGGCCTTTTATTCTATTAACCTGTCCTGTCTTTATTAGATCATTTTCTAAGATAATTCCCATATGGCTTAGCCTTTGATAAATATGCTTTTAGGTCTACCTAATTAATGCATTCCGCTGTGATTTCCTTCACTTGTCAGCCACCCTGTTTAACCTCATAGTGAAGAAATAGGCTTTTCCTACTCAAATTAAAGGTCCTCTGAGACGCTGTACATGTGTGAGCTAATGACATAGTGCGCTGTACAACCTGATATCTTATCTTGAGGGCCTTGATGAAATGTTTTGAGTAGAAATGAATAATGTGACCTGACTATTATGGAGTGTGGATTCCAAGCAAACATGTTTTAGTTTATTGTGTCTGCTCTTAGCTGGTAATTCTGACATTTTTTCAGCTTGATTACCCCATGAATTAGAGTTTCTTTTCTTTTTTTTTCTTTTTTTTAATACAGGTATGTCTGAGTTACAAACAGAATATCAATGCAATGTTTTTTATGATTAAGATGAAATAAAAAGTGTTTTTTTACTGGATATATGATGTTCTACCAAGAGACTAAAGTCTATGTTATGTTTTAAATGCAACTTTATCTTAACATTTCTTTGAATACCAGCAAAAGAAAAAAAAAAAGAAAAACAAAAGCTACATTTAGATTCATGTGGGCACAGACCAACAAAGCAATGGCCTGGTGTTGAGGCAGCATTTCTAAAGGAGCACAGAAGGATATGCCTCCACTAGCTAAGTCTACTATTTCCAAATTAATTCAAGCTATTCAGCATTTTTAAATATACCACCAAATTTTTCCTTTTACTGCCAGCAAAATTGCAGTTTCCAGCGATGTGACCAAGGGACTATTCATAGGTATAATGAATGGGATGAGGTGTTGTTCTGCATAGACTCTTGGCCATTCTTTAAACTAAATCTGCTTAATAAGAGAAAGACCAGCCATTATGTGCATTAGAACTATGTTAAAAACTGCGATGTAGTTTGATTTAGCCAGCTGTCAGCTGTTACTGTGAAATGTTACAATGAGGCTAAACAGGGAAAAATGGCTTAAGGATTTGTTGTCTGATTCTATGGTAACAAGACGCAGGGTGCCTGGTGGTAAAGCGGAGTCTTTACAAATAGTAAACATAGTCTTGATACACATCCAGAGCAAAGGTTGTTAGGGAGGAGCAGCTCAGGTTCTTGGGTGGTCAGTGGGAGGGTTGAATTCATTAACAAAAAAGACAAATAAGGCAGCATGTTATTGGGTTTCATATCAAACAGAAAAAGCTGGAAGATAGATTTCTTTTTGTATAATATTTTATGATGAGCATAACTTTTATTTTCATATCCCATTGATACTGAAGACATTCTGTTTTGCAACATAACTACTGTATGAATGTGCAGTATCGTTGGGCGAGGTTACGTTAACTAGGTTTAGCTTAGAATCGGTTAAGGAGGCAATCGTAAAATGCTGGCCATGTTTATGGTTAGTGTCAAATATTGCCTAACTGAGTACATATGTCTGATGTGTTCAGTGTCACATGCATCAAAGTAAAGAACTATTGATATAATAACAGTGATTTTGCCATGACATGAGGTTCACCGAGGATACTCAGGGATCAGCACACTAGCTATAACTCAGTAAAGAGTTCTCATATTATTTGAGCAAAATAGAATTTTGACATCTGACTGAGCTCTCAAACAGCCTTTAGTACACTGTCAAAGTGACAACATTCTTTCAAAGTCAAAGACTGATCAACCCCTCAGCCAGCACGAAACTCTTTGAAGCACCCTTTTAATTTAGTGTGTCAGAAAAGCCTACCAGTAACTGTCAGTGCATGCATCTCACATCCGGTGAGTGATGAGAAAAAGCAAAACTTATAATTACTCTTTCTGTCACTTTTTTATGATAAATGTTTAAGTTACCATCCACACAAAACAATAAATACTGTGCACAAAAGCTGCTATTTTCCCCCACTCTGGCTTCAAGCCCTCCAAAGAATTTATTCACCATTACAGCCAAACAGTGTAACTACAAAAATACTTTTCCTTGTCTTTTGAAAAGATGAAATATTTTCTCTGCTGTGTAATTCTCCTCTCTGTATTTCGAGAGATACTGACCTAAAAAGGTTGATCAAAGACTGTTGGAACTCTACAGCCTGCAGCAACCAATAAATTGGTCCATTCGATGTTTTGCACTGACAAATTATTCTCCAGAGTACTAACATTCTTGGTAGCAACTCAATTAGCAAGAGACAGATGTAGCAAGAATTCACATTTATGTTTCATAGGCATTTCAATATTTTATTATTTCAGTGCATGTTGGCATGGACCTTTTATGCCATAGAAATGATAACTATTTGCTAATTCTCACATAAAGTGATAGTTGTTTTGGTGCGTCTTGCAGATTTGTGGAGAAACTACACTTTGTATAAATCGCTTTAGGCTTTTGCACAATGTTGATATGGCCTTGAGCTTAATGTGACTGTTAAAAGCCAATATTTCTTATTATGGCTGAGGGCAGACTGATCCCGTTCACTGTCAATGTAAAGAGAAATGTCGACAAAGGAAAGTGGGAAGATCATACCTAGGAGTGAAATTACTTATTAATGTAACTCTTTGTGAAGTTTATGTATTTAAACTCAAAATCTCAGTCTAACGTAACATGACGGTTGTCTGATTAATGACTTCTGCAGATTAATCCAACTCTTTTTAAAAATCAATTAGTCAGGTAATGAGAATAGACTGAAAGTACTTATTCGTTAATTGTCTGTCATAACTGTGAACACTGTACAATCACAGTTGTCTTAAGAACGAAATACAGACCTGCCATCTACCTGGTCCTCTTTGCACAGGGGAATATAGACCGTCATTAATATGCATGGGTCCCTCTTGTCTGTGTTTGGGCGTTTTGATATTAACCCTTAGAAACACTGGTGACCTTTTGCACGTAACCATATGGTTAACAGTGAGCGATCTCCCTGCTGTTCAAGCATCATTTACCTCACAAAGGCATGAAAACAGAGAGCTTTACAGCACCACTCAATGAAGACGGTTGAGAAACATTAAAGAATTCAGTTCAGTTCATAGACTGTAGAAATTTAAATTTAGATGAATCGTAACTTATTTATTTGCTTATTAACTTGTGTTATTTATTCATACATGGACCATTTCGACATTTGAAGTAGCTCTTGGACATTTTTTCTTCAGTGGTTTGTGCATGTGTACTTTTGGCTTACAGTGCATCAACATTGTAAATTTATAATTATATTCATGTTTTGAAAATCAAACATTAGGGAGTACTACCTTATGTCACAGGAACTGAATCCACTGAGGTATGATGTTCTGCTGATGCATCTCTACAGATACAGATAACACCAGCATTTTTCTAAACACACTGAGGCTTTGCATGTGGCAGCGATGAAAAAATACATGGTACTCTTTGTGTTATGCAAATATGAAATGGATCCAGAGCATAACAACATCTTTATAGACTGTACATTTGCCGAGAACATCTGAGAATACCAGATTGCATAATTAACTGCCAATGAAATGTTCCCTTGAGTCAGTCTTCTGCTTTATTAACAAAGTAATGCAGTTATTTTTAATTGGCCATTTCATTGTAAACCAAATTAGATAAAATGACACGGGGCACGTTGCTGAAGAATAGGATGGTGTATTGTCTTCTTTACCTTTGACATATGGTCATGACAAATAATATTTTATTTTTCTCATCGGACATAGAGGATATGATCTATAATATACTCTGGGGTGGGACCTGACAGTATTTATAAATAATATATAAACATTTACTATAAATTGTGAGCGTGCATTACTTCGGTGTAAGTATTTATTATGACGTGTTTGTTATAGGTGGGCATTATGACATGTACTGTATATTATGTAAACATAGGTGTTTAGTGTGATGTGTATTATGTAAATATAGATCCATTTTTGTCTGTTCAGGTGTGTAGTGAAACATGCATTTTATGTGAGAATTGTCAGTTATAAATTTTAATTTTTTAAGAATGCAAATTCATTAGGTTTTTAAAGGGATTTTAGTTTCCTGTAGACATCAAATAGAGATACAGTAGTTGGGGCTAATTTGAAATTAATCCATAATTGTATTTTTTTTTTGTCCTCTATTGTTGTATATTTTCACACAGATTGATTTAATAATTTTTGTATAAAGGAGCTGTGTATGTCTACATACAGTAGTGAAAAGATGCAATTTGTGTTTTGACCACTTATTGTTATTGTTTGGTTTGGTCACAGTTTGATTTCAGATGCACATGTGGTAATATTTGAGATAACTACAGTATATTGGTCATTCTCCACTTGTGTATTTTATGCAGCCTAGCTGCCTGCACCACAGCAGCACTGAGTGGCATTCAGAACATGATCTAGGGCTACAAGAGTTGCAGAAACATATTGCAATACTCATCATAGTTTGAGATGGACATGAAACTGTTTAATCGTGTAGATCAAAGTAAAAGTTAAAAAAAACTGAAAACAGAAGGCGCCCTTTGTGGCACCACATGAACTGTTCTTGCAGCGTAGCTTAAAGAAGACAACCAGAGGGTTGATGAGCGGTTGTGAGGACTTCAAACAGTTCTGTCTTACTGAAGAAATACTAGAGAATATTTTGGTAAGTGAGCCTGTCTTTTTTCTGGCAGAGATGTCAGAGGTGGTGTTGCACTTAGAAGCAGGGAGGCACCAGTGGAGAACTACCTGGATAGCTTTTCCTAACCACAGACCTCTCCCAGAATGGATCATTAGCATTGTGCCAAAGATGGATGGCAACTTTCTGCACGACTTGCTGGCCACTAGTGTAAGAGCAGGGCCCAGGCTCTCCTCTGGTCCCTTGGCCTGCCTGCTGATCTGCTCCAGGGTCTTAGTTAACATTCAGGGGGCCCTGACCTGAAAAGCAGGCTTGGCAGCAGAACCAAGGTCTCATCCTCCCCAAAGAAATTAGAGGTAGTAATCTTTCAGAAACAACTTGCTACCCTTCCCAGACCATGTAAATGTAATAGATGCAGCTGATTGCCCTGCTTCTGTTTTGCAGCCCCTCTGTGTCTCACTGTCACTGGCCATGGCAGGTTGTGGCCAATTTGTGTGTATTTGACAGCTCAGAAGTGACAAATGGTGGCTAGGCCTAAAAGAAGGTTACATTTAAACACAGCACAGGTCAATGGGGTAGATGGCTGAATGCTAAATCATTGTCAGGGAAACTAATGATACAACATTATAAGACAACAGGGCACAGTAAAAGATAAAGTGCAGAATGTCATACTGATACTATAATCAACCAATGTCTGTTTCAACCGCACATTTGTCTTGATTTTGCATAGACATTCACATATTCTAGTCATTGCTGAATGGAAATACTGAGGAGTCCCATACAAAGCTATCTATGTGGCTGGATTCTTTTGTGTGGCACAAGAATATCATGCCATTATGATTCCTGGCTACATCGTTATAGTGATGCTGGAAATATAATGACCATTTATAGGCCTGCCATACTATTGGGACTATTACAGTTCGACTGTAATTAAAACACAAAATACACTTTGTTAGGCATCGGAAACAAATATTTAATTCGCTGTGTCTAAGATCTGTTACACCTGCTGTAGCAATTTCAAAAACACACAGGAAGTCTGATTAACAAACATTGAAAGAGCCTGGGAACCGAAGCACGAGTTGTGGCATCTTGACAAGTCTTTAAGTAATTCTTACAAGAACAAACACCCCTAGGCTCACTTGCTTCATCGCTTAAGTCAAAACAGGGAGTACATACAGCCACTAGGCTGGCAAGGAAATCAGATAAGTAGTGCCCACTCTTTTAATGAAAAAATTTAGCTTGTCACTGAGCAAAATGTGGGCTAATGTGTTGTTGGAAAGGGTGTAAACTCATTATGAATCTGGTTATATTGACATCGACATACTAAAGCATAATTGTGTAATTCTTTAGATTTACACTGGGATTGTAATCCTGCCATTTCTTCCCAATTATTGTTTACATTATATGAACACACACCAAATATCATGTTCCAGTATCTGGGAGGATTTTTTTTTATTTATTTTTTTTTATTCCAAGGAAAAGCCAGTGTGGCAGCTAATAATAACCATCAGTACAACCTAACTCCGTGTAGCTGGAGGTTATGTGGACATGGAGTGTCCAGGAAGCTCAAGGACGGCTCACACTCCCAGATTAAACAACATTCACTCTCTGTCAAACGCCTAGCTCCCAAAACTGCCAAGCCAGAAGAAAATTAGCCCCCACGTGACCCTCACTGTGGATGACAGGATAAAACACAAGACGGTTGTGCCTGAAGGGGACCCAGGATAACGAAATAATCTTTAATCTCTGTCCCTTCAAGGCACTTTCAACACCTGTTATTCTTGATGGCATTGTGAAAGAGGGCAGCTCGCAGATTCATTTTAAGCCTGGTAATTATTACACTAATTATTCACTTCGGTGTTGGGTGATTACCGGTCCTCATTCAGGTGAATACTCGTCCGCTTGCACACCAGCTGAGGCCAGAGCAGCTCGATGGAACAGTTGTTCCACTCCTTTTTCCCTTGCAGATATTTGACCTCTTATCATGTTTGCAATCTGTACTTTGGGGGGAAGGGAGAAAAACAGCCAGAAACTTTTAATTGCTCAACAGAAACAGTAGTGAAAGGCACAGGTTTGGCCATCTGTTCAGCCCACACCATCTCTTTAGCGAAGAAACTTCCTATTTAAACAGGTTGCATGGTTTCCACTATCCTGTGTGATGGATCTATTGGGACTTTGGTATTTCTCATAGCAGAGTAGTTGCTATGCCATCCTGTGTAACGACGAGACATTATTTCTCTTAAATTAATGAGTACCCATAGTATTTTTTTCTGTCTCACATCAATAATTAATGAATCAAGATATATTCTTTTCATTTAACGGGATGCATTTATAATCAGCGCTTGGGGCTCCGAAAGCCTTTAAGACAAATATTTCTGCTCTTTGACTAGATTTAATTCAATTAGTAGAAATACAACATCAAATACTATGCCTCCATTAACAGATCTTTCATGTTAAAAATGAGTATCATGAATATTGCATTCGTGGCCATATGAAGACAATTACTCTCTGATGCTGTGAAGATAAAAAAAAGAAAAAAAAAACCTATGAGTAATTTCCCAATATTGCACAGGTAGTGGTGAGTTTTAGATCAGAAAGACATTAACCCTGGGCCGTAATGTCCACATCATCACATCATTGTTTTAATACATATTATATTAACAGAATCCATTTCAATGTGTAGCAAAATCATGTGAGAATAAATACTATACACTGAATCATGTGGCATGGAAAACAACATTTTGCCCTTAAGTTTTCCTGGGAAAAAGCTTTATGTCTCCTCCTCTCTAGTCATTATGGCCTCTGAGTTTGTTTGGAGGATGAGGTTGGGGATATTCTATATTTTTGTTATTGTCAACAAATTCCTAAAAGGACCAAAACTCACAATGCCTTTGCATGTCTCAGTACTTTATGTGGCCCTCAGCCCCAAGCCCATTCATTTCTACTAAAGAATTCAAGGTTGAAAGCAGGTCACAAATATTAAGTTTCTTTTTTTTTTTTTTTTTTATAGAAGGCTAAATAATTTACTACAGCCGGACACTGTAGTTTTTGGCAAATGTTACTCAAACAGAAGTAAATAATGTATTTGTTTTGGCTATTTTTGGCTGCAGATTTGTTGTGCAAGTGAGTTATATACGGCACCATAATGGTGTATGTGGGACTGACTAAGAATAAACTACATTGCCCGTGCTCACCTTAATAAAGACACATTTTAGCCATTGCAACAATGAATTTCACTGATGTGTTTTTAATAGTTTTTAGAACCAAGGTATATCAGGCTTTGGCTACACAGAGAATATCTGTTAGTAGGATAAATCAATTACTAGTTTTAGTCTTTTCACGGCATTTGTTGACAAAACAAAAAAATGTAGAATATCACCAGACTTACAGCACACAATGTAAGACAGGGATCTAAGAGTTCATGTAAAGACTTGGATTTCCAGTGGTGTTAGGAAATGGGGCATAAAACATTAAGTTAAGTGTGAGGAAGGGAGATGGGCAGAAATGGCAGTATTTAGTTCAAGCTCACATGGATTTCCTCATCAAAACACTTGTGTTAGCTGGGATCAGCTCCGGCCTCCCGGCAACTCTCCAAGAGTAGCGCACATAGCTAATGCATGGAAGGATGGATTGATGGATAGATGGATAGATGGATGGAGGAATTTTGGCGCTGAGAAAAGCCATTATATATTACAGCTGTGAGAGAAAAGAGTTGAGTGACATTTAAGATGGCCTTGCATCCTAAAGATTTTCAAAAACACAAAATCACTTCCTATGATTCAAATAAAGCCATCACAATAGTGTGATTCTGTATCTCACTCACTAGCTATAATAAATAGAAAGAAATACAGGTTATTGTGACTAATGTTGTTGGTATACACAATAAATACAAAATACCTTGATGTAACACAACCACACATGTTCTGAGAGCGTTCACCCACCTACTGTTAACCATGAAAAAACTCAAATGGCAAAAATCTTTTTTTAAAGTTAGAAAAACCAGTGACAAGACAAGTAATTCTTTGCCAGGCCTCCTAAAGGTCAGGTTTAGCTGTCTCACTGGAAGCACCACTGAAATATAAATGCTCTGTAACTCTGTGTCTGCTGATTGCTTTACTCTCTGGGCAATGTCAATTTTGTAGAAGTACTTGCAGATTAAGTCGGCAGGACGTCAAGGGCCCTTGTAGAAGCTGCTATCTTGTCTTAGCGAAGGGTCCAAAAGCCCTTGTCTATTACTGCAGACACCCCAAGGACAGATGTTTTAGGCTTAGGGGGGTGGTGGAGAATAATAGCACATTAGATTCCTAATGTCTCTCGGATGCAGGACTCGGGGGAGACAGAACTCCTGGGTAATCCAAATTCATCTTTCTCTGTCCCTCTCTCTCTCTCTCCATCATTTCCTCCTTTCTTTCTTCTCTTTCTTCGCTCTAACCCGAGTTTGGGCCCTCTCTGCCTCTCGAAGCGCTGAATCTTAGCCTGAAGCTACATGCTACACAGTCCATTCATCAAAAGCGTGACCCTCTCCAGTGAGGGACGGGACGCTATGGACTAATGAACTCAGTGCATGGTATGACCGTATATGTGTCATATCTCTGCACAAAGGGGAGGGAATCTTTACTTACAGGCCATCATTACACATAAAACACACCTGCATCATATTTCAATACAAAGACAAGCGTCTCATCAGTTTGGTGTGATCCCATTACGGTTGTCCTCATATTGGATATGAGATTATTCAACTAGAAGCAACACTGAAAGGCTGAATGTCATTGTGATGTATCAAGTGTGATACTCATTGCCCTCAGCAGCCGATAGACATGTGAAACAGATGGATGTTCACATTTTAGTGTGAAAAAAAGTAGCTGTACAAGTTTTGTCATTCATTCCTTTAGAAGGCCAACTTTTTTCCTACAAGGCCTTTCAGCCTGGTAAATATATTGCCATAAAGCTAATATGTAATGAACAGCACTGTGGTAGCATTCCCCTCTGGGGTTTTTTTTATTGTCATATATCATATGTAAATTGGGGATAGAGGGGTTTTCATCTTTTTTTCTCCCCTTATGAATGTTCGGTGTACTAAACACATGCGAGTGATATGAAATCCCTGCCCCCACCACCAGCATGGAGCCCCTACCCCCTCATCTCCAACCCCAGGCCAAGGGTACACCTTGATGAGTGAAGAGGGAGGCTAATTCAGTCCTCAGGCTTAATTAATCCTATGTCTTATTTGATGAATGACTCCCAAATTGTGCTGTAATAGTGGTAATTTTTGTGAAGGGGGCGGCGGAGCGACGTGTTGACACGAAGCTAGGAGAAAGTCAAAGTCGGGGCTTCCGAGAGGCTGGACTTGGGGCTTTGTTTGCAAAGTTGTTGTCCTCTGTGGACAGTTTAAGCCCTGTCCTCTGCAGAGAGCGATGGCGCGCTGCGGGGAACATGTGTTTATGGATTTCTCCTCGCTAAGATCACTACAGGAATCCACTGCCTTTGTCTCACGCTGGGTTTGTCAGTTTTGACAAACATGATTTGTTGTCTGTAAATACACAGAGTGCCCTGTGATGTTCTTTCTGTTTTACATGAATATCTGCCTCAGGGGTGCAACACATTACAATGATAAATCCCATGTTTGAATTTCTAATGAGAGGTGCCTAAACATTTCAAAACCAACACTTTTTATTTATAATAAATCTAAATGTGATTCTAATTGTTCCCTTATTTGACTAAGGTTATAGCTGATTGTATGACATACCTAGGATGTGCCATATGTCTAACATGAAAATAAATACTGAATTTTATTGAACAATTTAACTGTTGTAGGTAGGCTCATCGCACAACTGTAATACAATATAGTATGATTATTGTGATATGTACACCCTTTTTTTCTGTGTTGTAAATGTGCCTTCAGACTATATAATAGCATTGCCTCCCACAGATTCGGGACTCCTGCTTTTGCCTCGTTTAATATGAATCCTTTTGTCACAAAGGGTTCTGCTTTAAGTATGCATTGTCCTAACAGAGGTAGCACTTAAAACTAACGATGTCATAAATTTTTCTGGCTAATGTGGCAGGCGTAAAGGGAGCTTTTGCGGGTGGGGTGAGGGTCTGGTGATTTGAGAGGAAGGATGATGAGATTCGGTGGCCTAGCCCAGGCAATGAACTTGATTAAACTAATCTCATCTCTATCAAAGCATCACTCGGATCCCCCTTGTCCCATTATTCATGGCAATGGGATAATTACACTGAGATGCATGGGGCCAGACAGATAGCACTGTGACACGGGCCCTGAGACCCTGGGCTATGCCGCCACTACTATGTGGCCTGTTCATTTTAAACACAGATTAATTATGGTCAATGGGATGGTTCACATCTGTCACTCTTAGTGAGAAAAATGGAAATGATTGCCCTCAAGATGATAGAGGATGTATATTAAGTCATCTTTTAGTTGGAGGTTCAATAGGGATGAATACAATCAGCATTTTAATTTTGACATCAGCACTGTGAGTGTCAGAGTAATGTGGAAAAACAGCCACAGCAGACGTGAAAATATCAGTGTTTACATCCATCGTGCCAGAAAACTCACAACCCCGTCTCCTAAAACCAAAGTATACAGATATAATGACATGTGACTTTGGTATTTTCCGCCTATATAAACCTGAATATACTGTGTGTGTGTGTGTGTGTCTGTGTGTGTGTGTGTGTGTGTGTGTGTGTGTGTGTGTGTGCGTGCGTTCGTGTGTGTGTGTGCCTGTGTGTGTGTGTGTTATCCACAAGGCCTTGCACACCTAAATGTATATATTTGTATATTTGTACAGACAACATCATAACAAGACAGTTTTTGAAATCATTTTAGTGTGTACCCAGTGTTCACACACACTGTGAAAATACCATGTGCCCGATATGGCTGTAAAAATATGAAATCAAGTTCATGTATTGCAGACAGTAATACAGAGTAGTATTTTTGATTTCCCCAATACTTGAATTTTTTTACTTGGGTTTACAGTATGTAAAACTTTAAGTCCTGTTGTAAAAAGGCAACAACATTTGTTTAGTTTTATTGGATTTCAAAACTTTATTTGGGGTCATTCTTGACCCCAAGCATGCAGAATGATAATATCTATGTTTATGCAGCTAAAGCCTGCTTCAATATGTTAAACAAAAGCCCTGTGATTCTACTTACAAATATTTTCCTTTTCAAGTAAAATGTTTTTTAATTAATAACACATAAATAATTGAGTAATGCAATATTTATGTAATCAACTCAGAGGTGTTTGTGGTACAGCGCTAACGCCTACACACATTGGTAGTTTATACTGTGTGCCCTCTTTTCAGGCATTTACATTTGCGTCTTCTGAGTGCCTTTTTTTAATTTATGGAGATTGTAATAAAATAAAAAACAAGTAAAGCCTTTTCCTTGAGTTCAAAATAAATATAACCCTGAGCAGCTTAATTGTGCAGACTGTGTTTTAACAGGTTTCATGCCTTCATTTAATTTTTTGTTTGGATGGCTGCGTCAAACACATGAACGTTTCATTTTTTGTTCAGAAAAGCAGTAAGAGGTGAATTTGGGATTTGCCCGTCGGCTTGTTGGGTCTCTCCAGTACACACATACATGCACACACTTACACACGCACACACACACACACACACACACACACACACACACACACACACACACACACACACACACACACACACACACAGACACACACCCCAAGGGACTCCAGTAGGACAACGGGGAGTGTTGAACAGACACGAGCAATAGACACCCAGCCACTGTAATTATCTCCTGGAGTGGTCTATGTAGTCAGTGAGCATTGCTCTGCCACGGTCAGAGCTGTGTCGCCCTCAGAACTCGTCTGCAGGTTGTTTTTTCCACCGCAATGATTGGGCTTGTTCCTAACACGCCCCAAGGATGTTTTTCTCCAGTTCAGCCTTTCAACTCTGTCCCCGAGGACTAACATCTAGTCACTGACAAGTGACCATACCACTTGAAACTAACAAGATTATTTAGTTGCACATTGTACTAGCTTTCTTCTTCTGTCTTTCCTATTTTTTAAGTCACCTGAGAAGACATTTTTTTTGTTGTTCGCTTGTTGTTACAATACAGACATCAAATACAAAAATCTGCTCCACAAGAATATGTTGCTGTAAGGTTTATTATAATTAACAGCCCTCTCTTTGTGCAGTAATTCTTTATATTTGGATATGGTCCAACACAGTAAACATGCTCTTAGATGCAAATGTTTATTGCTGTGTTGTTTGTAATAGTCACCTTTCATTGAACCAGCATTTTACATGCTCTGATACAACGGTTACAGATCGCAAATTAGGAACAGTTTAACTTTAAATACAGAGGGTGGTACTTAAAGGAAAACCACACTTTTAATAACCTCTGCAATAAACCTTGGTGTTATTTTTCTTAGTTCTGTCTATCACTCCAATCAATATTACTCATAACTTCAAGTGTTGAGATCGGGACATACGGCAGCATCACTAGAATAGGTAAGATGATGACACAGGTTGTAAACAAACCTCCAGTTTTACCATATTGTCCAAACAACTTATATGGGAGTTTTCATTCTATTAACTGAAATCATTCTATCGTTTTTTTTAATACAGCAACTACTGTAATGGACATTTGGTGTGTTTAAAGTCTCTTTGTTTTCATTGTTTGACCTCTACGACAGTTTCTGCACATAATATAAAATGATATGTCTATTTTTCCCAAAAACAGTCAGGGAAAAGGTCACACTCCAGAAATCAAACACAACGAAAGAATCACCTTGTGCGTTCATCTTTTAACCTGGAGCGCCACCTTTTTTCCTGACTCTGTTTTTGGTAACATAGACATTGAATCTTTTTTGGGCAGTGCACACAACTGAAATTCACGGTAAAAGAAGCGCTTTCCTTTTCTCTTATGAGCATAAAATGATATTCAGACTAAACGATTTTACAAAACTGTAGCAGTATCCCCACAAAACCACACAATGCGTGAGATGTCGTTGGTTCTTTGGTATTGCTTTGGCCTGTTATGAAATGTTTACTTACTTGAGCATTGAGACCTGAGACTCGCAAACAGAGTGATCCCGTCTTTGTCCTTTTATCTCGGTGGCACTGTTCTCTTTGAGGAGTTTTATGTGTTCCTCAATAACATGGGGTAAGATGAGGTAAGATATAAGATGGTTCACTAGTTCTTTGCTGGGGTTGGGTTGTGTCTTTTTTTGTTTGCCCCCTGTTGCTGTCCTTGCTTAATGTAGTACGGACGTGTGCCTTGTTTGAGATGTGACAGTTGCTGCTGCCCTTACTTCTATTGCAGCTCTTGTGGATCAGTTTCTATTAAAGGTCTGTGACACAGTGAAGAAAAATGCAGCCTGTATCTTATTGTGATTGCTTTGGCCAAAATACAAAATGGTACTCACCCTCTGTCATTCAGTGACAAGCAGTCTGCTCCGACAAGGCCAAGAAAATTCAAATCACAGATGAGCTTTAAAACACATTCAGAAGTAACGCAGCTCTTAAAAGTGATCCTTGGGAGGTCTTTTTGAAGAAGAAGACGTTATTTACCCCGTGATACATTAGGGGTGCGTGTTGCATTTCAGATGCTTCCAAGTTCAATTTGCAAGTTGACCTGATGCGTAGCAGCGTTTTCATTATATTGAGACATGGGACATGACAGTGTATCTGAGAATACAAACAAATTGAAAAGTTCTGTAAAAGCAGAGCGCAGAGGGTTTTTTTGGGGGGTGTTGCTGAAAGAACCATTTGACGGTTTGTGTTTTCTTGGTCTCATGGGGCTCTGTTGTACAGCTATTTCCTGTGGAGCACTTTTGTCCTTTACAACAGTATCAGTGTTATACTAGCCTATGCAGAGGGTATATTATAGGTGTATTATATTAGGTTGTTACACACTAAAACTATGACGCTAAGACTCAGGTTTTAAAATACCAGAAGAATTCCTTAATTAATGTAGATTCAACCAGTGAGGGAAGTGATGCAAGTGTGCAAAATAATTGTTGCTCAAAAGCTGTAATGCTTTTGGTTGAGTGAGCTACTTTTGTACTTACCCCTAAAAAGTAAGTCTGTGGATAAGTGCCTGTGCAACTTGTTTGGTAAAACAAGACAGTTTTTCAGCCTCGGGAAATAATGTGCCTGTGTTACTATGTCACAGAAATGTGAGCGAACAGCAGCTGTTGGCTGTGGACTTGTGAATAAATTGTAAATGCCTCCATATGCCTCTTATGAATGAAAGACCTTTATATACATGTCCTTGGTCCTATGTAAAAAAGTAACTCCGACATTTACCCAAATACTGTACTGAAGTCAAGTGTCTGAGGTACTTGTACTTGAGTATTTTGATTTATGGCACTTTTTCTAGTCCACTTCACTTCAGAGGGAACTTTGTACTTGACTACATTTATTTAATTAGCATTAGTTACTAGTTACTTTGCAGATTCAGATTTTATGTAAAACACACATGATAAGAAAGAAGAATATGATGCATTCACTAGCACTAAATCTGAGACTTTGTGATGTTGTGCAGCACTAAAGCTACTGTATACTGTACAAAACCCTCAAAGTTCCTCACGGAAAAAATGTGAAGTTTCTAATTTCATTTC
The DNA here is from genome assembly GCF_016859285.1 of Xiphias gladius. Taxonomy (NCBI): domain Eukaryota; kingdom Metazoa; phylum Chordata; class Actinopteri; order Istiophoriformes; family Xiphiidae; genus Xiphias; species Xiphias gladius. The sequence continues at coordinate 17,912,827 of NC_053407.1, read as the reverse complement.
AAATTCCATTCAAACACAACAAGCTCACCCTGAGGAGACAGGGAGCTGATGCTGCATTAGATGACACGAAGATACGCATGGTGAACTCATCCTCAACTATAACAGTGCATATGCTGCTCATCTTTACTTTTTTTGGCTGGCTGACTGCGCTTTAGAGACTTTTACTTGGATCATGTCTTAAGTAAATCAATATGTCTTTCAAGCATGGCAATTAACAGCAGCCTCCTTCCATTCCCTATTTCTCCATCAAACCACACTAATCCTGATTTACACAGTTTAAAACCTTGGCCATATCCCTTACCTTCCAAGGAGATAGGGTAATTAAATTGGTACTTTTTACAAGTCGTACTCAATAAATCTGAATAAATTAACAAGGCATTACTAAGACTGCTACATTAAATTTGCATAGTGTGTTTAATGAATATGCAACTGCAAGTGAAAAGGTCTGCTACTGTGAACTCTTGAAATTAGCATAACTACTTCCAGCATGTTTCTTAAATAATGCTCTCATTTGCACATCACTGAGTTGGCTAATTCTAACTTCAGTCAGTGTAGCCTCATAATTAAGACTCTTGCTTTAATTTTTAATGAAGTTTACGTTACATCAATCCTGACAGTAATGAGAGGGACATGGAAACAAAAAGGCTGCTAATAATTAAATTCACCAACCAGTTTGAGGCGTAGTAATTCCTGAGGAGAAATTACATGGCTAATTATTAATTTGATATTCATGCCGTCCCATGGACAGACTCTCTGCTTGTCCTGGTGCCAGTTATGCTGAAATGCAAAATGCATTTTCACTGGCCCCTTGACTAGGAGGTCTCACATGGATTTTTAGTGCACAATTAATCATGTTGACACTCACGATTAAATGCTTTTTATTGGTCCTGATTTATTAGGCCATATTACCTGAGTTGGTTTAACGCCTGTTGAAGTCTGTCAGTGAGATGAGGACATAAACAGAGTAATGATTAAATAACAGTGCTAATTTGTGGGCAGTTCAGAACTGGAGCTTACTTTCAGACCAAGAAAATACTAACTTTTAAAAACACAGTCTCTCCTTCCCAGTCATGGGTGTTAACTTTGAAAATTACTTTTCTTTCTTTTTTTTCTTTTTTTTTTGGAGTTTTCTATTAGCTTCTTGGTTTGTGAATTTTCTGTTGAGTATTTTCTGACTGACACTCACTGTCTCCCACCTGTTGTCCCACTTCCCAGGGACAGGTCAGGACACACCCATGATTAAATGTACATAAAACTTGGGCTCAGGTGTCGTCTCTTCGTTTGGTGGAAGCCACGTAACTGATGAAGGACTTTTATCAAAACTCAACATACTTCTTCTCCTCTATACATTAGTGCCTGACGTTTGCTCTTTTCCCCATGTTTGAAGAGGGAAAAAAAAACACTGATGAAATAGGTCATGAAAAGTATTTTGGTGGATGGATGATTTACTACAATTTGTCACGTTTCAACATATCACACAAACTTAATATGGAAATAAATAAAACATGATCATCTTTGCAATCAGCTTATTAACTGGCACATTCATATATTATTAGGTTTAATATAAATATTATTGTGATGGGAGGTTTTCTAAACTGAAGAGTTTGTATTTCCTCCTAGAAAAAGCAAGTGGGGGAAACAGGATATAAATTGTCATCAAAAGAGAAAGTGTAAATCTATGCAGAGGTTGTACTTTAGTGTTACAGTAAGACTACACTATATTCATCAATATTTTACAGTGGTAAGGAGGAGATACAGTGTGTATCAGCTATATAAAAATGATAACCTTTCATAGAGAGGGTGGACATTTTAATATCAAAGCTCTGAATCTGCCATTGAAGACCTGCTGACATGAAATATACTAGCACCGATTCAAAGTGTACTTGGTGTCTGAAAACCGGTCATTTGCCTGCAGTCTATGAAAAGACTTACAGATGTAGCGAGAAACAGAAAAGCAACTGTTTATTTCTCTTTAGTACGAAACAGATATTTTTGAATCAAAACATGCAGATGTCCTCGTCCTAGTTGTCAGGACAACCGGCCATTCTGCTGAAAGTTAATTATTTGGGATTGTAATAGCTTTGGTTTAGGCAGGGGAACTGAGCTTTACCCCTGCTGATAAGGCCGTGTCTGTGGCTACAGTAGCTGTGACCGATAAAGATTTTCCCTGATATGCAGCAGTACTTGACATTTCGTAGGATTCTGGGCTCCTCCATCAGTGCACTGCAGTAGCGCAAACCTCAACTCTAGATTAAATTTGTTTGATAGAAATGTAATTGCATTCTTTTGTGTGCATGCCGTCTGTGTGTATTTGCAATCTATAATTCAAATGCTTTGTCACATCTGAAGTACTTGCTCCCAAACAGGTCAGAGTCAACAACATTATTTTCAAGTGTAGCCCCTTAAGGATCTAGTAATCAACGTCACAGTTCATCAGTTCTATTACTACTATCCTTCAAAAATAAATCTTCTCATATGTCAGCTACAATGCTGCTTCAAGAACCCTTAATCAACAGGATTTCAGACACATAAATACATATTTTTCTCTAGATGTTAGCCACGCTTTCCAAGGTCCTCGGCTGCCAGCCTGGGGTTGCATCCTCACACTGTCAGTGTCGCGGCAGTCCGGTGGAATAATGATGCCGAGTCGGCACTGTGCCCTGTCTTATGAGCACGCTTTTATAGATGCACAAATATTCAAGCCTCACCTTAATTAATATGACAAAATCCTTCTCCGGGGTCGTTTCCTGTGCCCTTTTGATTAGCCGTGGATTAGCAGGACCTTTATGTTTTCCTCACTGCACCCATGTTTTCGGCACAGGTTAGCTCCCCTATTACTAAACAAATGAATTAGTGCCTGGAAATGTGTCATGCATATTACCTTTCAGCAGGAGGCACATTGAGCTGGTCACCCATAAAGGAGCAGCGCAAAGCATACCATGCAGCATTGCTCTGTTTGCGTTTCTCTTTAAAGCTCTCTGTGATTTACTGTGAGGCTTGTTTATGCTTAGCAATGCAAATGTGAGTCTTACAGCAGCATATATCACACACCAATTAAAATATATCAATAGAAGTGGCACTTGGTGATTGGTCATTGTGTTAGTCGCCCATGAGCAAAGGACTGAACACCGCCTTGGTGGCTGCACTCCTGTCTTGTAAACTACAAATGGTAAGTGACAGTAAAACAACGGAGCGGCCCCTTGTCTCTAAAATAAGAGCCACCTTGGAGATGTAGCTCAGAAAGAGCAAAGCCACATTTTGCCGTTCTAATTTATCTCTCTTTCGCTCAGGTGCCCACAGATGGATTATGTTTGCAAACTTTTTAAATAAAATTTCCGTGATACCTATTCATCTCGTTACCTCCCCTGCGGGTGTCCCCGGCATCAGTCGTATGTTTTTGTTTATGTGCCTTGTAAACACTTCAGTATTGTTATTGTGTATTGTGTCTTGTGTCGCTCTGGTCTTTGGCTCTGTTAGTCATCCTTGGAGACCAGACATTCCCCTGATGAATAAGATGAAAGACAGAACAAAATGCCCCTCATTTGGTCCCAGTTGGTTAAGCGTGTTCTGATCACTGCCAAGGTCTGGATGAACATGAACATGCCACACAAAGGACCGTGCCTTCCAACCACACAGGCTCACCATAAAAAGGGATTGGCCTCGGTTAGATATCTCACATACTAGTCCCCAAAGGAGAGACGTGTTGGTGGTGTTGCCGAGGACATGTCAACCTCCTTAGAATTGAGCCAAGAGTTCAAAGCTTTTTATCCTTCATTATTCCGTACCTTGCGAACTTGTTGTGTAATTAATTTGGGGCAAACAGTCAAAGCTTAATGGATAGTAACCATTTTCCCTGCAATAAAAAGATAATAGAAAAGTCAACCCAAACAGAAAGGTTAAGGGTTATAGGTTAAACTTACAGCTTTGACCTCAAGAGGTTGTAAGTGACCCAATATATTGATCCATTTAGTACTCTTCAGTTAATTTTGTCATCTGTCATCTGGGCGTGTTGTACATCAGCGTTTAATGACATAACACATTTCAAGGTAGTGTAACCCCCCCCCCATCCTGTGATCTTTTCCTCATTGTGCCGCTACACAGATTCGTAGTTATCCATCTCAAAGCCTTTCACCTCATTTTTATCCTCTGTGAAAGGTAACTCTTTGTATGTGACTGAACTATGTTAATTCATACTTCTTTTTTTGCATAATAGCTCTTTTATCTTTCTTCTTCACAGTGAAAGTTCACTCTTTTGTTGAGTTTGTTGTTAATATATTATGATCTCCCATTGCTTAATATTACATTATTCTCTGATTTTCAACAATATATACAGTAACCGAGAATTTCCATGATTATTGTTCATATCAAACAGTTCATTATACAGTAATGCATAGTATAGTAATGAGGGCTTTTGCATTTTTCTCTCAATATTGAAATGGAATCTGTCATGTTGTTATTCTGTTTTCTCCTCCTCTCATCTTTTGCCCATTTACATTTTTTCTGTCTCACTATCTTTGCAGCGACTTTTCTTCTTGCTCTTTGCTCCTTCCCTCTTGTATCTGTCAGCTGGCTAAGTGTCATGTGTAGTTTAATAGGATGATTTGTTGTTACGGAGTCATCAGTCTCCAAAAGCTAAATGATGAAATGACACTGTGAGCAGCACTGTCTTGTCTGTAATGAATTATGCAGGGGGTCAGGGGCCTATGTTTTGGTTACAGTCGACAGCACAAACACTGACCTCAGGTAGTGCACTCATCAGTCCTGCTGTTTCTCACCATATGGAGTCAATGAACCCTCCTACTACCACCCACACACACACACACACACACACACACCGACACACTCACACACAGGCACACGCACACACGCACACACACACACACACACACACACACACACACACACACACACACACACACACACACACACACACACACACACACACGCACACACACACTCACGTACACATACACATGCACAGGCACTCATTCTAATGTGCCAGCAGACACAATATCATAGTAACACCGTAGGTAGATGGAAAGGTGTGTTGATGTTTTTCATATTATCCAAAATTCTCATATAAAATCAGAAAAACAGTGACTAATTTAAAGATCAATAGCTAGATAGATTGAAAGATATATTTTTATATTAACCCTTCAAAATAATGGTTATTCATTTAACTAACAATTACACTTGTTATATCATTGATGTGGGCATGTTTCGCATGTGACAGACGTGATTATACTTAAATACAGTTACATAAGGTCATCAACCTATATTATAACAGAGTAACCGAAATAGCTCCTAGTTCAGAGAACCTGTCCCCATCTGATGGTCACAGAGTGAAACTGCTGCCTCTTAGTATTACTGCTCCTGAGGTAAAAAAACAAAAAACAACAAAAAACAAAAAAAAAAGACAAGAAAAGAAAACTAGTCCAAAAATGTATATATATCTAAAGTTATATATATATATATGTATATATGTATATATATATATATATATATGTATATATATATATATATATATATATATATATATATATATATATATATATATATATATATATATATATATATATATATATGTATATATATATATATATATATATATATATATATATATGTGTGTGTGTGTGTGTGTAATAAATAATATATGTGTAATTATATATATGTGTGTGTGTGTGTGTGTGTTTGTGTGTGTAATACACAAATATATATATGTGTGTGTGTGTGTGTTTATTTATATATATATATATATATATATATATATATTTATAAATAATATATATATATATATTTTTTTTTTTTTTTTTTTTTAACAATTTTAAAAATAGAAAAATCCCTTGGTGTCCTAAGTGTCCTTGGAAAGCGTATCCACAAAAACAAATCAGGCCGATAGTGGTCAATATTTCTTCCCTTTTTCATGTCTTTCCATGTTTAATTGGATGAAACAATTCACAGACAATTAAATTAGATGTCCCCGCCTCTGTTCAATTGAGATATCTGTTACAGATGATGTGCCGTATAATGAATGCCTAATTTATGTAATTAGACCATTAAGCATAATCCGAGCATATGCTGGAAATGCCCTGAGGTCTTCTTCCAGGTACTCCCTCTGATGTCACCCAGAAACAACTAATGGAGTGGGCTGCAAGGAGGGCTTCTAATCCGGCTGTCTGATAAAATAAGCAACACATATATTCACCGTGTTGCGATATTAGCAATAATAATGGAGAACACCAGGGATACTGGTGTCCTTTTCTGGTCAAAAATTCATATTCAAGGGGGGCAGCATGTGAAGATGGCCTTTAAGTACTGTGAATATCCCGTCGTATAGGCTAAATTTGCCATTGAGGAGATTCTTGTGAGAGCCCTCCGTCTGCTAATTAATTGTCATTCTGCTGAATATTCATACCTTATCATCAGCGTCCTTAATTGCACCGTAAAACATCTCTGGGGGGCTGAAATCACCACGGACTTAATTAGAGGCTCGGGCCCATTGGTTGGGCTGGAGAGTCGCAGTTTGCAGCAGACAACAAACTGAGCCTGCTTTCTCTCACACCGAGCGCGTGTTTAACGCCGAGGCCGGGCAGACAGCAAATCCCTTTAAACCTGCGGGCCCTGCGAACGATAATCTGCGTGAATGACAATTGAAACATCTCCAAGAGAAAAAAAAAAAATCTAGGTAATTTGCACTCATAATTCACCGGGTTTGTAAATGTTTGTCTCCGAGATGTGGAGTTGTGCACCTCTAGCCACGACTTGTCTACCTCTGGCTGGGTGAGGGCATGGCCTGGAGCCGGCAGCCTGGGTGCTCCGTGCAAACTGGGAAGGCGAAGTTGACAAGCAAAACAAACAAACAAACAAAAAAACAGTGACAGACCATTTGAAATCACCACAAAAATCAAGCCTACATTCATTTTAGCGTCCAAGACATGTAAAAAAGAAAAAAAAAGTATAAGCCTTAATATATATATATATATATATTAAGGCCTAAAATTAAGGCTTAAATACAAACTTTGATCGAGATCAAATATGCATTTTTTTTATTAATTAATCTTCATTTTCAAACATGAGCTCACCTCTTGAATAAATGTTTTCATGTGTAATAAGCATCTCCCTCAACTTTACATTTCTCTTAATCGTTCCCTGAATAACCCCCCCCCCCGGGTAGGTCTGGGTGGCAGCATATCTCAACTCGATTCAGTGTGACAATATTGTTTGGCTATCATTCGCTGCTTTAGGATGAATGGCATCGATCCTCTTTTAACAACATTTGTTTCCTATTGTGTTCGGGGGCGCAGCAGAGGAGGGCAGACGTGTGAAAGTGGCTGTTTGATTCTCTTTTTCATCCCCATGACCTCAGCTTTTGTGTCTCGTCACCCTGGGAATGTCACGCCTCACTACTCTACTTTAAGATGTTTCAGAAAGTGCCCTTTGTTTTCGCTCCTTTTTTTTTTTTTTTTTTTTTTTTTTTAAAGCTCACACAAAATTGTTCTTGGTCCCCTCCTGCTATAAAGGATACTTCAGACTGAGGCACGGTTCACAAGTGCAATGCAATTTGGCTTATCCCAACCTTTGTTCGGGTTTCTACAAATGACCAAACATAGTGCAGACTTGATCTACTGCTGCTTGAACTCGGGAGTTTGGGAGCAGCTAAAAACCCCATTCAGACCCAGAGTCATGGTGGTATTTTCAGTGTGTGCATTCGGCAGGGACAAAAGGCCGACCAATATCCCATAACCCCGAAGCTCAAAAAGCCACGCCGTCTGTGTGTGAGAGGAGTGGGGGGGAAAAAAAAAAAAAAAGCAAACTCTCGCTGCTCCTTCCGCGGCTCGGCTGGTTAACGCGAGCGTTGCAGGTTAACTTGCGAAGCGCAAACTGGCACCACGGCGAGTCTGCAGCGCAAACACGAACTAATAAAAACGGGCAGAGACTGGTCATTTCGGGGGGGTTGTAAAAATAAGAATCGGGCGTTGGACAAAAAAAAGCAAAAAAAAAAAACAAAAACCGAATAATCGGTGCGACTTTCCAATGATTTACCGCGTGCCTCAATATTTACAGTGCGATTTTTTTTTTTAATCTCATTTCACATAACTTTTACCAACGTCTGCCAATTACGGGTCGATGTAACTGCCCTCTGCGCGGACACACGAATCTGATTGAGACCCCTGTTATATAAGTTTGTTTGTTTTTGTTTGTTTGTTTGTTTGTTTGTTTTAATGACTGACTGAATGAATGGGCTCGGGTGTCAGAAGACGTTTGGTACTTTGGCATTGTGTTGTCATTATCCGCGGTGTTTCAGGTGGGCCGGCTGGGCCACTTCCTTCTGAACAAAACCTTTTCAGCCGAACGTTAATGGGAAATGACAGGTGTTAAAAGCCACTCTGCGGGGAAAAAAGTAATGAAACTGCGCACTGGAAGTTTTAGACGGGACACTATGAAAGAAATGGGGACTTTTCCCAATTTTTTTTTTCCTGGAATAATATATAATATATCGCACATTTCCTATAATTAGACAGTTTCCATGGAATAGTCTCCTTTTCCCCTTTTTTGTATTGACTCAGGGTCTTAGACTGTTAAACAGTCCTTATGCAGCAGGGGAGGACGCTCTTCTCCTTCCTGCTCCTGGCTTCTTGGGTGAAAATAGCCCGGTGTCCCCCCGCAATGCGATTCTTTTCGTAATCCGTCAGACTGGTGATGGGGTGCATTGTGGATTTATGGGGAGAAATTAGCATAAATTATGAGCAAATCTGCGTGTGCGTGTGTGTGGTCCCCGGCATTGCAAACCCTCCAAGCGGAAAGGTGGCCCTGGCCAAGAGCTTGAATAGCAATAGCTCAAAATAGGCTTCCCATTTGGTTTTCACATTCATATAATTGACTTATGGATATTTTATACAGTTTTCACCACACCATCCTCAAGGGTTTATTTGCATTTCTGAAGTACTTTTGAATCTTCTTTACATAAACACAATAGACCTGATTGCCTCATGAAGTTTCAGTTTGAACAGCATTGTTTGCATTGTGTTGATGTTTTCATATCGTCTGCTTCCTCTGCTCAGCTCTGGGCGAAATTAGCTGAGAAAAACTAATAGTCGGCTCATCAACAAACTTGCTCACGGCGATTTATTTTGTGTGGCGTGTGCGTTTTCGTAAACAATTTTAGAGTGTAACTGGATACAAGAAAGAAAGGGGGAAAAAAAAGCGAAATGAGTGAATTTTCTCCGCATTTTAGCCTGATTCTGTAGAATCAGCTGACATTTCCATTCAAATGCACATCATTAAAAAAAAAAAACAAAAAAAAAAACAAAAGGCTTCACCTAAAAAAAAAAAAAAAAACACTTTCTGGAAAACTTTTCTTGTAAACTGTACTCATTACACACACCAGTGCACAAACAAGAATATTTTAATAAATCCATGTTTAGATCAAATACAATAAACATCCAGACCTCAGCGGCAGCAACGATGGGTAAAAGTTGTTGTTGTTTTTTTATAATAACAGAATATCCCTAAATTACAATGCGTCATTTTCATGTTCCCCCAACATTCAATATATACTTTTTAAGTGTAACTGTAAAGTCCGCTGAAGAAGTGTTAGCGCATACCTTCACACACTGAGTGCCATCGCAGTTCAATTCCGGTTGCCGAGCCTTTTCACCCCTTTTTTCTGTCTTCAAATGGAAATGATTTCCATTGGCCCAAGGTGTCCATGTAAATAGGTGTAAATGAAACCAGATTATGCCTTCCTCCCAGCCCCCTCCTCCCATGGCAATTGTCATGTGATAGCAAAGAGGTGGCACATTAATGGAGCGCCCCTACAGGGGTCTTTTCTGCTCATGTCACTACATAAAACTATCAGATGGTTCGAGGAAGGCCATGGAGGCATCCACTTAGCTCGCCTTATCCGGGACGCCCGAATGAAGTCTATTCAGCTCTGCTAGCGGGACAAGCTGACTTACTTTGCAACGAAAGACTCGCAGCAGCCGCCTCTCCATAAATGTGCTCCGTCCGCCCGCCTGCACACAGCGGAGGCGCCCGTCCTGGCGGTTTTACGCGCGACGCAACTCCGGCTTTGCCCGCGTTGAAACTTTCTTCAGTGGCCGTTTTCATGAAGAGCGGCAAGCTTTCGCCAAGGAATTAAGGGAGAATACTTTTTTTATTGCTTTTCTGTAAAAAACGAAATATATATATATATATATATTTATATATAAATATATATATATAAATATATATATTTATATATAATTTTTTAGGATGCCTCGTCCGGGGAGAAACACGTACAGCGACCAGAAGCCACCATACTCCTACATCTCCCTCACTGCCATGGCGATCCAGAGCTGCCCGGAGAAAATGCTGCCTCTCAGTGAAATTTACAAGTTCATCATGGATAGATTCCCTTACTACAGGGAAAACACTCAGCGGTGGCAGAACTCCCTGCGACACAACCTGTCCTTCAACGACTGTTTCATCAAAATCCCCCGGCGCCCGGATCAGCCAGGCAAGGGCAGCTTCTGGGCACTGCACCCCAACTGCGGGGACATGTTCGAGAACGGAAGTTTCCTGAGGCGCCGCAAGAGGTTCAAAGTGCTGCCCGCGTCCGACCACTTGGCCCCCAGCAAGCAGTCGGACGCTGCCCATTACCTGCAGCAGCAAGCCAAGCTGAGACTGAGCGCCCTGGCAGCCACGGGCACACACCTTCCCCAAATGTCCACGTACAACCTCGGAGTGTCTCAGACGTCCACGTTTAAACACCCGTTCGCCATCGAGAACATCATCGCCAGAGAGTACAAGGTCCCGGGGAGCCTGGCGTTCTCCACCATGCAGTCCATGTCCGCCGGGTACCCGCTCCACAACCAGCTGACGACGGCCTGGCCCCACATGTACAACACCAGCGTGATTGACACGGCGGCCCCAATCTCCATGGCGAGCGGCGACTACAGTGCCTACGGCGTGCCCATCAAGTCCCTGTGCCACGGGGGACAGTCCTTACCGGCCATCCCCGTGCCAATCAAGCCCACCCCGACCTCCATGCCCGGTTTCTCGGCGTTGCCTCCCCACATCCCCGCGTTTCTATCAAACTCTCCGCAGTCCCTGAGCCCGACGTCGCCACAGACAGCGACGAGCCAAAGCAGCCCTGCGACCCCGAGCGAGACTCTGACGAGCCCCTCCACGCTGCAGTCTGTGGCTGTGCACTGACCGGCTGGACTCCCCCCCCCCCCAACCCCCACCCCCACCCCCGGTAACACGAACTGCTGGCGGGCTCCCGGGCCCCTCTACCAAACCCAAAGTTTATATTTTCGGTCGTCGGAAGCTATCAAAGGCGAGTTGCAGTTGCATATCGATTTATTTGTGTATGTGTTGAATGTGTCGCTTTAAATTGTGTCCTAGGAGTCCAGCACGGAGTCGCACAGCGAAGTATTGCTCTTGAAAATATAAATTATTTGATAGTTCTATTTTTCAGTTTATTGTGAAATGTGAGTGTTGCGAGTGGAGCCACTGAGGGGCTTCGTGGGAAGTTGGCTTGGGCACCATCGATTCTGATTTGAAATGCTTGCAGTTCCCGTGGCAATTTCCTTTATTTTTTCTTTTCTTTTCTTTTTTTTTTTTTTTTTTTACAGTTTTATCGAACAGCAAAACTTTTGCACCGTTTCTGTGTGACCACTGTAATGTCAATGAAACTGCGAGGCAATGGCTCTGTGTTTTTGTTTGCTTTTAATACTGGAATGGTGGGTAAGGGTATACCAAATAGGAGTAGGATTTAGATTTGTTCTTACCATCCCTGTAAAAAAAAAAAAAAAAAAAAAGAAAAAAAAGAAAAAAAGAAAGCAAACCGAGTCACGAAATCTTTTCAAAATTGAAAAGTAGTATTGTGAGACGTCCTAAAAATGCAAGATGTGAATATTGCAAATAACTGATTCTGAAACGTTGTGAAATGCACTTTTTAGTTTTATGTTTTAGATATCTATTTTCCAGAAAATGTTCTGTGAAGCATTTAATTTAAAAGGCTGTGGTGACCATGTGTATCAGATGCTGTAAATTTGTACTTTTTTTTTTTTTTTTTTTTTTTTTTTTTAGGTAAAGCATGCATTCTAAAATTTGTGTTGTTCCTGATGTTGTTATTGTTGTTGTTTTGTTTTTGTTTGTTTATTTTTTGCAAGCATGCGTGCTTTCGAAAAGTGTGCAAACAGAATTGGAAAAAAAAAAAAAACCTGGTCATCGAAATATTTTCTCATTAAAAGTGAAGTAAACAATCAAAAATGTTTCTGAAGATTTAATCCAAGACGATGTCACTTATTATTATTATTATTATTATTATTGTTGTTGTTGTTTTTGTTGTTGTTAAGTCTCTGATAACATAGTTATTATTAAATTGCCATTTTTTAAAATTAGATACCACTTTTTAATAATAATAATTATAGCAATAATAATAATAGTAATAATAATAATAATAATAATTTGATTTGTCTTCCGTCCAGACCTGTATGATTTCAGAGTGTAAGAGTCGCAGAGAAGCAGTGTGGAGAGAAATGAATCGTGCAGTCGATTAGGATGCATGGAGTTGCGATGCCATGGCCACAGCGCAGACAACTGGGCTCATTCATCAGGCTGTAGGCTAAACACAATTAAGCCCAATAATAAACATTAAAAAAAAAAAAAAAAAAAGCTGCACAGAGAGTCCGAAATAATACTGTTACATATTTCAAATGTCACAGAGGGGAGTCAAATCAGTGTCACGTTGATCTCCTTTTTTTTTTTTCTCGAGCAGTAATGGGTGCAACTGGCTGTTTTGACCTTATAATTTTTTTCCCTATTCGGGGGGGGCTTTATTCAACAGGTTTATAAATACAGACCGAGAGGTGTTTAAAAAAGTAAAGTGCAAAATACGTCTGAACGTTTTCTTATTTGTTTTCAGAGGCCGGAATGAGAATAACTCGCTTCATCTGCCTCCCCTATAGAAAACAACAGCCTATTTCGGGGTATTAAACAAATACATTAGAATTCCGTCACTTTATGCAATCGAGTAGATCAAATAAAGGGTCTCGGGCCACTTCATTCTCCCTCATTCACTCGAATTGAAAGTGCAAAGAATGGCAAACTTAGACTGGGCCACCAATGTAGATTTAGCCTTTTTTTCAGCAAGACAAAAAGACTGATTTTTCACAAACACATTGCTGACTGGGGAACTAGGAAACGAGCTGCGAGACCCTTTTGGAATTTAAATCCACCCCTCCCCCATGGACTGTTTGTACAACAGTGTTAGTTTTTTTTTTTTCTTCTTCTTCTTCTTCTTCTTTTCTCCCCATTTGGTGCATTTGTGTGTGTAACATTAATTCTGACTCTGGGTGATTAAACTGCAACGCCAGATTACGAGCTTTAATTTGGAATCAGATTTTATATTTTTCTGGCTGTCGATGAAAATTACATTAAAACCACATTAACAAACACATGGAACTTTTTTTTTTAAAAACAAAGCACATCCACACATTTAAATCTACTGACACTTGTGTCACAGAAGTTAAAATAAAAAACTGTAACAACATTATATTAACATTATATATTTACTGCACATTTATACTTGTGCATTTTTTTCTTTTTATTTGGATTTCAGTGTACTTAACTTTGTCTTATTTGATATGTATTGCACTGTTAGAACTAAATGGTTTATGTAATATACAGATAAATGTATGAAAAGAACTTTTGTGAATAAGAAATCATTCTATGTAAATTCATCTCAGAATGTGAAATGTAAAAATAACCAAAACTTTTCATTTGATGCATGATGCGCTACTCTGAAGTAGAAAAGCAATATTCAGACAGCATCAATTAAAAAGCAACAACCTGTCATCTTATAATTGTGTTTGAAGACAGAGTGCATGGTGCTGAATTACTGAAATTACAGAAATTACTGAAATGCTGCACATCAATGTGTGAAGTCAGTCCGAGGAAAAGAGAGGGCTTTGTTTGGCTGACATTCAGTTCCATCACAAACAAATAAACAAACACCTTAGCCTCTCCTGAGCACAGGAGCACATGAACTGAACCCTGCAGAGAGCAAATAAAGCCACTTGCATTAAAAATAATGTTACAGGTGGGAGAGAAGGACAAGACTGGAAATCCATGGAAAACTAATTTCTGACACCTGACAGTCCTGAACTCAAATTAAAGTGTCTGGAAAACATGATTTTCTCTGAATAAAACAAGAACTGTCTCTGAAACTACAAATGTTTTCATCTGCAAACATGGTCCCGGAGTTTTTCTTCCTCTGTAGTTTTTAGCCCCTCTGTTCTTCCGTAAACACAAATAAAATCAGTTCTTGCTATTTCAGATGCTAGTTGTCACCGTTCAGTAGCATTTGTATGAACTCGGTTGTATAATCCAAGTCTGCATTGTCCTTGTTCTCTCAACTATGTTCCAGTTAGACAAAGAAGAAGGTCATCTTAGGCAGGGGATGAAATATAGACCACATGCAAAACCCCAATGTTGTAGTTTAATTAAAATAATTCATTAAAGTGGAGGCCCAAGGTAATTAGCATGTATAATTTATGATTTGCTTAATGCATGCAGGCAGTGGCCTCAGCAATAAACTCAACTTAACCTCAAGTAGGGAACTGATACGGACAGGGTGCTGTTATTTACTGTGTGTTTATTGTTTGGATATTTGTCAAGAGGAAGCAAGTGTTTCATAAAACCCTGGCCCTTAACTGGCTTCCACTGCACACAAACAACGTATTTGTTTATACGTTTATCTTGCGGATTTATGCTCACTCATAGCAGAAGGCGTCAGATTGGTTGTGAGGAAAAGATACTGGGAATTGCCCTCAGTTTTTTTCTTTTTCCCCGTGTTTTTGAAGTATACTGTACGTTCGCGGTTATCCTGCTGGTCACTAGTGTTGAAAATAGTATATGTTGGCTCTCTGAGCTGACAGAATGAGGACATGGATACAGGGTAGCACGTCTTCTCTCCCACAGCAGGCTGTCAACTTTAGAAGAAACAAAATAATCAGTGATACTCCAAACGTGCATTAATTATGCTCTGCAAATGTGTCAATCTTTGACAGGCCTTTGACATTTTGAAACGTGGCTAGTGGCTATATTTTATTATTTCCTGCAAGTGCATGTAGTTTTTATAAAAACAACAAAGTAAAACAAATATTTTCAGATGGAGCTGTGGACCACGGTAAACAGAATTATTTGAGTGGCAAATAGAGCAACATGGGGCTCTCCCGATGGGTGGGAAAGGGGCTACTGAATGAAAATCCCTATTTTCAGACACTTATGACTTAGTTACTGTCATACTTTTAAACTTGTGAATTAGTCAGTTATTATCATTTGTCAATTCAAGACTGTAATATTCAAATGTGCAAATAAAAATTCGCTCTCATTTGCTCTAAGCAAATCTGGCCGTTCCCAAAATTCTTTTCTGTTTTATAAAAAGTATAAGATGTGGGGATGATGTACCAAAAGTGAATCTCACACTCTTGTCCTGGCCGTGCACATCATCATTATAAGACTGTATGGTTAAATCATCAGTCATTATGCATGACTCCCAGGCTAAATACATTACATGGCTGTGTCGGAGGGCAAAGGGCAGGTATAGCGGGCAGCCAGAGGAAGAGGCAGGGGAACGCAGCAGCGTTCAAGGCTGGCTCAGCCAAACACCCATGTGTGCATGAAATTAGAGTGTCAACATCTGATTCATGCTGCTGGGTGGTGACTGTGAAACAAATTATGTCAGCGGGTGGCAGCAGCGAAATTCCACTGAACTGCAGCAGACAGTGGCTATGTGGAAGTTATAGCAGGCCATAGATTCTATTTTATAAACTGCAATGAAAATTTTTTGTGTGATAAATTTAAAGGTCCTCGGCTCATATTCCGACTCACTGAAAAAAAAAAAAAAAAGTGAAAATATATCTTTAGGAATTCTGTTTTTCGATGTATTGTTGAGCTGCACATTTTAAGCTCTCTAATGGACGTACAGTAGGTGTCGTAAAGAAGATCTAATGGTTCAAGGAAATGGGGTGATAATTGTTATTCGAGATAAGGATGCATATTGTCACAGAGAGGGTGTGACGTGCAAATGAGAGAGTTCCTGCTCTGACACTCTGTCAGAGCAGCAAAACAAGATTTTTATACCTAAGAATCTCATGTCCAGGAAGCATTAAAAATGTGTTCAAATGTGATTTTAAGGAGAAAACCGTTTTGCAGTTACCCCTCCTGTGGCGTTCTTCCGTTTTTCCTGTCCTTTAACTGTTTTTGTGGAATTTGTCCCAATCTGAACAGAGTGTCTTAGGATAAACGGTGCCATATGTTGTACGATTGTCAAGCCCTTTCGGCCAAACTTGTTATCTGTGATTTGTACATTGATAGTTGGTGAAATGTCCTTTCAGCAGGGTTCCGGTCTCACGGTGCAGCGACAGTCACTGACATAGTATTTTCCATTTTCAGTTTTCCAACATGTGATGCAACACTATGCTGTCTCGGAGCGTACAGATGCATCCCTTGTTATAGGCTAGAGTATAGAGTGTGTGCAGTTGTTGGGCAGGTTGAGACAAGGTGAGACAGAGAACGAACGGTAAACCATTCATCAATCTTCAGGCTCCAGCCCTGTCAGCCTCAACCTCCGGCCGTTACAATCTGACATCTGACTCACATATGCTTCTCTTCTACTTCATTGTTAAAACAAATGGTTCAAATCAGTAAGGTCTGGACTTTTTTGGTTGTGTCCAAGTGGATGATAGGGAAGATGTCTCATTCTGTTGTGTTCTTTTTAGACAAATCTATTTTTATTCCCCAGACTTCAATTTGGCATGCCTGTGAAGGGTGTGTTCTGGGAGCCAAAAGTGTCTGTTCTGTCCCAGCTTGTCTTATCTAGTCTAATTAATCTGTTGCACTTACAGGGTATTAGATAATTAGATGTATTTTTTAATTCAGAGAAGTCTGACATTTAGGTTTTTTGACCAAATGCTTGTTCATACAGAACCTCGGTGTGGGAAGCCGGCTAAGTGCTCATACAAACAAGCTGCTTTAATGAAGGTACTTAACAGATCTGACGCTACAATGTTTTCGGTTCTCAAGTGCTTTAGCTGTTAGGTGTTAGAACTGTAACAGATTCTGTGGATTTTAGCAGCCTGCTATTTCCCCTTTTAAATGTGGGACGAAAAGCTAATTTATCACCTTTCCATGGGATCTTATCGTACCCTCTCCAGCCATAAACTAACACTTACACAGGACTTCAAAGGTGCACTGGGTAGCAGAGGTGAGAAAAAGGCCTACATCCACTTGAGGCCAGTTCCTTCCAGAGATGAGATGGTGCTGATTAGCAGGAGTGTGCAGTGAGCCCCGTGGGGGCAGCAGCTGGAGGAGCACTCCCCACGGGAGCAGGGAGAGGTGTGAGTTTTGACAGCTCCTGTCTCTCCCCTCTGGATACTGCAGGGTCAGGGCACCCTCAGCGGGCCCGGGCTCCGTGCTGGATAGGAAGTCAGCAGTAATTGCCATTCAGCCAGTGGGACAGAAACAGAGGCAACAATAACCAGCGAAGAACACACAGCCCGTTTCCTCTTTGTCTTGATGTGTTTGAGGAAGGATGCTACCTCCTCTCTGACAGAACAAAGCCGCAATAAAGTTCCCACAATCAAATACAATCTTGCAGAAGTTGCTGAGGAGGACGTATCATTCTGGCATAGCTGTGCACTTGGAGCCTTTTCCTATCCCAAAAGAAGGCCCAGATGGCTGCTTGTTATTGCATAACAAGGCTGCATTGTTTTGTTAATGTAACTTCATCTGTCTTTGATCTAATCTCATGTTGTCATGGCCAGTGTGAAAATCCCTATTAAGTGCATGATCCAGCACTACGCTCATTGTGATTGTGATAATCTCCTGCATTGAAATTCCACTTTGTTCCTTTGTTTCTTTGTTAGCGAACACAATGTGAGGTTAATTAGCAGCCACTGCTAACCTCTGCGTTCTTGGATACTTCATCAAAGCTGAAGTGTACTCTTCACTGGGAAACGGGGCCGCTGGCACTAACAAGACCAAACACAAGGCCTCAAGCCAATTGAAAGTAAGCAGAATACAAACGCGGCAGCAACTTAATCCCTTTCAGACTGACACACATGGCCCCCAAAGTCTCAACTGTAATTGTTTCTGCACGTCATTAATTGCTCTCATCACTGTTTCTTTTCATAGACTGAAAACACACAGGGTATTGACAAAACCGGCAGAGCATCAGGATACATTTATAGAAAAAGGTTGCAGTGATCCACTTTATGAAACATTAAAAGGCTTTAATGTGGTTTATTATCTGGTTCCAAGGTGTCACAGTGTAATTTTCTGTTTCTTCTGTGGTGCAGAAGCTCTCAGCACAGTGCATTTATCTGCAATATTGCCCTTCCGCCACTTCAGATCTCCCCATTCCCTGGTGGTCTAATTTATGTTAAGTCACAAACCTCCCCTATGGCTGTTTTGAAATGTTCAGAATGGAGACTATGTGCTCCAGGTTTATACCAGCGCCACAATCCCCTGTGTAATTGTTCTCTATGGGAAAGCACATCTCAGTGAAACCATCTGCAAGTCCATGGGGCAGTTTCCTAAGAATGAGTGGACTTCTTAGGGGGTTCCACTGCAATCCAGTTTCTCTTGTGAAGCAAGTAATTAATTCAAATCTCAGGAAGTCAATAGCTGCCTGGATCAGAGGCACGTAGCACACAGCTGCTGATACCTTCGAACACACTGCTTGTTCCTCTCAGGAAGTCGCCAAACAAAAAGGTTACAATGGGCGCACAAACCCATACAAGCTCAGATAACAGCACTTTTAAACTGTGATTTTTGTGTACTCCTATCATAAGATGCACACTTCATTAATCTAAATTGTAATTATGATAAGAGTCACCAATACACTTGGGAAATGGGGTTCTTTATGTATGATGTAATGTACTGTCATTTAGAAAACTTTCAAGGTTCCCTGGTTCCTCTAGCTATAATTATTTTGTCTCTTGTTGGTTAGTTTTTTCTGGAACTTGTCATGGAGTATCTTGCCATTATGCAAACACAGATTTAACTTGGCAGTGTCTTGGTTTCCCAAATAGTTGATATCATCTCCATATAGAGTTGAGTTTCCCAAAACTGTGTGCAGAGGAGCCCCAGTGTGTGTGGCAGTTTTTGTGATGATGCATTAGAAAAGTGGTGTTCCTCTCATTTTCTACTTTTTTTTTGGGTCATTAAATTCATTAGCAAAAGCACAGAATGATGAAATGTGATGAAAGAGCCAGGGCAGCACTTTAAGAACCACAAATGAACATCGCTTGCTTGTTGCTTGTTATCCATCTTTCTTTTCTGTGAACTGCAAAGTAGAGCAGATGAGAAGAATGACATACTTTGAGTTATTTAAGCTTAAAGTTGACCAGCTTTTCTTTGTGTCACCATATCTCCGATGAGGGAATCATTTCAAGGTAAAAACTCGAAGGTGCCCAACTCCATTTTTGACCTGACATCAAACTGTGGTCTCTTCCACTTGACAGTCTCATCACCATGCCGTCGAAGAGAGATCAGCAGGAGAGGAAGGCTTGGTGTGTGGGGAGGGAAAGTCTCTGATTCTCAGGCAGTAAACTTCCTTTGCCCCTTCTTCTCGAGACGGGGCAGGGCTGGGCTAAATGCCTCGCTGGGCTGCTCCCTACAGCTCATTGTTGCCCAGCCCATGGAGGAAGCCACTGCTGTGCTTCCAGCCTGTCTCTGACAACAAGTGTAAATAAGGATCTAAATAACAAACAGAGGAATGCAAGCCTGTGTGTCACAGTGAGCTTCACAGGGCTCCGCTTTAGCCCCGCACTGGCCACCTTAATGACTCCGTCAAAGGGAGCGTGCAATGGTCGGCTAATTTCTTTTCTTTGGCATCATTAGACGGCACTGTAGTGGACAAATGAAAAGCAGGGTCAGTGTGTGTGTGTGTGTGTGTGTGCGTCATGGATTACTGGCTTTGGTCTTGTTGTAAAGCCCAAAGGCCACAGAGTGAATCAGAATATAAGAACAAATGTCTGGTTTTGCAACATGCAAGTCATTTAAATACCTTTATTCATGGCAGTTAGATGACGAACATCTTGTGGAAAATGCCGCAGAATGATTGATACTGTGCCTGAGCCCTGAAGCAATGAATGAAGTCTTATTTACGAGTCACATTTTAAGTATCTTGAGTAAGAATGAAGTGTCTAAGTTTTACTAGATTCACAGCTTTGCTTTGTCTTTCATTCATTAAAAAAGAGTTATGACAAGCGTTTGACATGTCCAAAAAGCTGTCAGCAGCTCTCAACACCTGTTTTTGAAATCTGATGAATAGTCAGTATTGATGTTTCTTATGAGAGGAAAGTAAACATTTTTGTTTGCATACGATTTGATTCTCCGACTGCGACTAAATCCCCACGGTGTCACCTGAGTCTCCTTCCACTTGACCTCTGACATCCAGAAGCCCTGCTTCTTCCTGCATGGAGTGTGTGTTGTGCAGCTTGATTGAGGGTCCTCAAGCATATCGACGAGTTATGAGTCTGCCTCATTCTGACACCCTCTCTGGTTTGGCGAGGGTGTTGTGCGGGGCTGGAAAGGGGCTTGCCCTTCTGGCCACAAATCAGTGGGGAAAGCAAGCTTGTATCTTCAAAGGGTGGGCTTCCCCCCATGATTTACAGCCCCCACAGAGACGAAGTTAGGCACGGCCACTGTCTCTGCACCTGGGCCTTTATCAAGCAGCCAGGATGAGCTCTTTGCAGAAGACATTCAAATGTACAAGGAGCAGATTAGGCTGACTCAATCTTCTTTTGCTCAGAAGAATGAAAAAGAGAAAGAGAACCGACTGACTTCAAAAAGACCTCTTTCCCTCTGCTTCTTCAGTGAGTGAAAGGGTTCGAGAATGAAAACAGCATTGTGTATTCAAAGTGCTAATTCACAACTTATTCCTCTAATACACTCATGAAGCACTTTTAATTGTGTTATTTCGCATTCCAAAGACATGTTTGTAGCTTTTAATTGGAGGTCTCTTTGAAATCATTGAAATGTATGACTCGTGGGGCCAACTTAAACAGTTCCACTGGGGGCTGGCTGCCTTTCATTCCCGAGTCTGGGTGGCACTCAAATATTGGCTATTGGAGAACAAGTGGTGCCGAAAATATTTAAATATAATCTTTGGTTTTTTTTAAATCATCATCATTGTAATATATCTAAGACACATTTTGACAATAACGTTTTGGTCATTATTGATAGTAATGAAAAAACAAACAATGATTTGTCGATTTGGACCTTTTAATTGGTCCATTTCTTTCTTAATCCTCTTGATTTCAGATATGTTAAGGTATAAAGGCCATAACAGATGTTGAAATTAATTTTATGTAATGAATGAAGAAAGTATGCTAAAGTTAAATTTTTTATTTGATTATTGTTCCCATGTTTTTTAGAGATTCAATAACTACACTGCAGCTTTTGTATATGAGAAACCAGAGGAGTAGGATTAATATCATAAAACTGGACAGAAGTTTAATAGAATCTGCAAATCAAATCTTCTTTTTCCAAAACATTTAAGAAATGGGGTAAAACTGTAATTTTGGCATTGTTATGCCTGATGTTCCAAGGGTATTTTATTTTTGAATATTTAAATGTATGTGTGAACTTAAATACAATTAAAGCTGGGATAGAAGTGTGTGTGTGTGTGTGTGTGTGTGTGTGTGTGTGTGTGTGTGTGTGTGTGTGTGTGTGTGTGTGTGTGTGTGTGTGTGTGTGTGTGTGTGTGTGTGTGTGTGTGTGGTGGTTGGGAGGAGAGGAGGGGCTACAGCATATTTCTCTGTCAATCTTCACACATGTCCACAGTGTTCAATACACTTTAGCAACCTCTGCAGGTCTCAGTTACTTTTTTCAGATAAACTATGGACTTCTTTCTCCCTGAGTGAATTCTTTCTTGAGCCATTCTGCTTTCCTCTCCTGAATCATCCTTTAATCCAGAGAAAAGGCCCCGAGAACTGGCTGTCATTTAATGCTGCCACTGCCAGGACTCGTAGTTTAAATAAAGTCAGTGTAGCATGAATCTAATTCTGTAGATGTATGGGCCTGGGACGGTGAATGTTGCGTCTGCCGAGCCAGTCCTCCTCAAAACCTCCGTGCGAATGCCTGGCGACTGCACAGTTACCCACAGTGAGAGGACCACCCACTTAGGGTTGAGAGGGGATTTGAAGCTTCCCTGCCTGCTCATTCCTTTCCAGGCCTTTCTGATACTGTTTGCAGCTCATCCGATTGTGCCACCCTTAACGTTACTCTTGGGCTTTTTGAAAGCGAGCTTCAACTGTCAATCTTCTTTTAGGATGATAACAATGTCTATGTTGATAAATCTTGAAGGATTTCCTGACAATCTCAAGTATACTTTATTAGATCTTGTTAATAGTTAAGTTCATAACAAACAGAGCCTAATCAAATACAGAATTTAGTCTTTGTGCTCTCATTTTCTCAGCACAGATTATACATAGGCACTGCAGAAATGCTAATTCTGCACATTTTATGGTAAATGTCTGGTAAATCTAGTATTTAGACATTATTGTTGTTGTGACTGCCAACAAAGAAAGGAGAGGAAAGGACTCTGAGTCACTTCACATATAGTTTAATTTAAGAAAAATATTATGTCCCTTTTTCCTCAAAAGCATATCCAGAAATCTCAATATTTACTGCAAAATGATTGGACAATTTTTGTCAGTTGCTCCCGTAGTTTGAATTTCATTGGGCATAGACAGTGTCCCCAGGGCTTCTCTCTCTGCTGTTGCCAGTTTTCTTTGAGGTCTTGTATATTTGGATTTCCCGCTTCACTGCTCCACCCCAACATGTTCATTTCCAACTGCCCATCTCCATTTACAACCTGTTTTTATCAACTTTTTTCACAAAGCACAACAAAACAGAGGGAGGGGAGCCTCGCTGCTTGTGGGGGGCTAACACAGCCAGGAACATTGTCCATGAACTTCTCCTCATCTCCATCCCCCAGTGTTATGGACAAACAGTCCTTTCCATATGCAGTGGAAGGGGTCATGGCGTTAACAGAAGGAGGAATGCTTTGGGGAGAAAATATTGTTCAGCAATGACACAGAAGTAATTTGGGTCTCACTGAGTGATTTCATCAGGGCCTTTTGTTGCCTCAAAGTGTTTGACCCAGAGGTCCCTGTCAGCCCTGTTGTTAATGGGAGCCAGAGCAGAGTGACAGCCCCAGAAAGTAAAACATTTTACTACTAATAGCGGGCCTCCAGAGGCTTAGGCATAAATATTTAAGCTCTTCTCCCTTGTCCCAAATACTGGGGGGTCTCCATGGTGCATTTATCTATAATGCAAGAAAAAGAGCAAATATATCCGCTGGATGCTACTATACCGGCTTGTTGGCATTATTTCACAGCGTTGTTAAGTGGAAGGAGAGATCATGTTAACTAATCTTCTTTTTTCAGCGAGAACTTGCAATAGTAATGTATGTTGCTATTAACACTAATCCAGCCTCTCAGTGCTGCATAACTAAAAATATTAACTTTAAAAACACATAGCCTCATTAAGGTCTAAGAAGATTTCCCCAATATAGCCTAGCATGAAGAAAAGATACTAGCTTTGGCCTATTTCTCAAAGTAAACTTCATTAAAGAGGCTATGAAGGCTTGTGAAGGTGGTCTGACGTGCCTTGAATGATGGTCTCCACAAACAAAGCTGCTACACAAGCCATCGAATTATCTCTGTCAAACTTTGGCGTAATCTGAGCTGATCCTCTTAAAAATATTTAAATGAAAACATTTGCACATCAATGGGCTCCATGGCAACACTGTGTGTATTCTTCTTTGGGGTGCCTCTTTAACACTGAGCTTTAGAAAAGCACATCTCCTCCGTTGTGTTGACAAACAACAAAACAAACAATATTAAATGGAGGAGCTGACGTTTTTCACATCACTGATGGATAGCGGAATCTGAAAGGCTGAGGGAACCAGAGTTGAATGAACACTCAAGTTTGAGACATTGGTAATTATATGATTGGTGCTTGGGATGTGTCGTTATACATGGGCTATAAACCAGAGCGAGAGCATTTTGAAGAAGATGACCAAGGTTGTGAGAGTGATTCTAACACAGGACTCTTCATAAGTATTCACTGAGCCGCCTCATCAGTACTTTATAGCTGCATATTATTGCTCTCCGTAGTGAGACCTGTGAGGAGCACACCCCCCCCTGGTGGCAGAAAATAAATCAGCCAGCATGAGCTTCCCTGTTCAGGTTTGACTTCTTTACCCAAACAGCCTCTGAATACATTATAACATAAACTCGGGCATTTTTGTGGGTGCAACTGTTGCAACAAAATGTGATTATGTTTGTGAAAATAATAGTGCTTCCGCGGTACTTCCTCTGCATTCTGGGAAATGGGCGATGTATTAATATAGCTTGTGGCTTAATTGGGTTTTGGATGGTAGATTAATTAATTTGTGGCTAATAGGCACAAACATGAGAAAACAAACTTCTTTACTTTAAGCTCAGGCTGTACATGCATCTAAGTAAGTAGTGTAAATTATGCAGATTGTGTTGATTATTCTGACAAAGAGGTTTTTGTATGAGGTGCTTTAAAAGATTACTCCTTCCTGGCATTTTATCAATTGTACACTTCCATAAATAAGTTATGCTGCAGGTTTGAATTATTAGTCTACTTTGCTCTATCAAATACTGTGCACTGATTAATCGCATATGTTGTTTATAAGTGAACTGAGATCATTAATTTTACAATACAATAGTGTGTAGACTATATAATATACCACATATACACTTGGCTACCAGTTTGTACAACAGAGCACCACAACACAAATATGAGTCTTTACCAAAGCATTAAAACTGTCTCTCTTGGAGTGAGCGGGACCATTTTAGTATCGCTATCAGTATCAGTGTTCAGACTTTCACACAATACGGGACTTATGTCTTAAAGCTAATTATACTTTTCTGTTTTCTTGATTCTTTACATCTGCACTGTTATCTGCAGCCTCCCCAGAAGAAACTGGATCTCTGATGCAATACAAAAGAAGACCTGGGGTTCGGCCTGGCCTTGTAACTCTGCTGCAATCCATGCCTGCAAACTGATAGCTTACAGAAATAGAGCCCCCCTGGTCCTCAGCATAAAATGTGCTTTAATCAGCAGAACATCAATTAACAGTTGGAAATAAAATGTCACCTTGGCGTTTCAGGGGAGAAGGCTTCTCCCCTCAAGCTCTCATTTAGAAAACTTTCAAATTCTTTCGTATGCTAATTTTCTGACTCTACTGTGTGCTAATACCATTTTCATTTACCGGGGCTGTTAATTATATTTGCAAAGTTTTAAAACTCAACAGAGCAATTAGAGCCAAATAGTTGTACCAGAAAATGTCAGTGTTCAAATATGTTTTCCAGAGCCGCTGTTAATTTAAGTTTTGAATTACGAAATGTTGACAGAGATATTCTTTTGAGACAACCAACACATGTCCGTAAATGTTGAGATTAACTCAAACAAACATAAAATACCTCTTCAAAGGCACACCCGAGTTAATTAGCATCTGACGAATAGCAAACAATATGGCTTAATAACATGAGAAATTAGAGGACTGATCGTCAAAAGAGATAACTTTCACAAACACAGACCAACATTATACCTCAATGCTGATGCATTCGGTCCTTTATGTTCACTAAAATACTAAATTCATGTTTCTTTTTTTTCTTTTTTCTTTTTGGCAAATAAAGGCATCTATGCAAATGTTTCAGTGCAAGGTCAGGCCTCTGTATCCACTTTGCTTGAAGATTTGGTCCAAATAATGGCTTTGGCTCCTTTACCTAAAAGCAGGACGTGGGTGAACCTATGCTGAGGTAGGACTGTGCAGCATATATATCAGCCAAGTCCTGCCCATGTGATAATTCTCCAAAGTTAAACAGCCATAAAAGGCTTGAGAACTCTGACCTTCACAATCTAACTAAGCAAGAGAAGCCAATGATGTGGAACAGACCCATCGCAGCACTCACATGATGATAAACTATGCTCCAGCTTTGCTAAAAAATAACTGTATGTCTTCTATGACATATATAGCGCCAGCATTTCAATATGATCCCAATTTATTTTGCACTAAAATGGTTTATTGTCGGCTATAAAGCATATGCAGCAAGAGGCGGAAGGACGAGGCTGCTTCAGTGCAGCGAGTGTTTCTCAAAGGCACATTGTTCTCTGTGCAGCTCAAGAGCACATCTCAGTGATGTGCCTCAGCTCCACGAGAAGGCCGTAAAAACTATCAAAACTTATAAACCTTATCATTAGTCTGCCTCTTGTCACTCATTCCTGCTATTTTACTCACAGTTAGCTGTTTTGTTCGACGACTTTCTACAAACTTATGAAAAACTTCTATCATGAGTGGGAATTTTGGCACAACAAAAAAATAATTTGATCTCATAAGAAGCGTTTTATAACAACCCCCCCACCACCACCACCACCACCACCACCACCACCACCACAAATTCAATGAATTTACAGACATTTAGGCTCCCAAGCAGTATTTGTCACTTTGTGTCAAAAAGTTATCATAGAGGATAAAATGGAAAAAAGAGGTGTTAGTTGTTGTGAGACTCCGTCATGATACGGGGTCATTTACAATCCTATAACATATTCAGACACCGAGCAGATAAGCGAGCGATGCATCTTTCACCGTGCCTGCCCTTCACACTTGTCATAGCAGCACCGTAAACAGCATCCATAACAATTGAGCCCACAGAGGGAGAACCTCCAATAGCCTGGAGCTAGGGCATACTTAGCTAAGAAATGGATATGTTTTCCAAGTCGTTGTGAAAATATGAAAAACATTCTTCTTGTGACAAGCAATACATTCTCAGCAGGAATTTCATTTTGCAGCAAACAGCCCTATAACTAATGAATAATGTAGTGTTTAGTGAGAGTTTTCTATTATTTGTATACTTGGTATAAAGGAAATCTTTATGGGTGTGTAATTAATCATAATTAAGAAGATTCTGACAAGAGCTCGGGGACAGAGCAGACAAAGCCCTCTTTCTATATTCCCAAGGAGGGCACTATGAAGTGATGGGAGAGGTATGCAGGCAGCTAATGAGATACGTTTCCACGAGGTTTTTGTTGTGATCTTTGGTTTCCTCTGTGTTAAGGGAGATCACTGAGGGTTACAACCGCTGGCTGGAGAAGGGAGGACGCACACCTCCTTGTTTCTCTAAACCTCCTCCTCAGATCTATTACAGTGCACTTCACAAGGCTAAGTACCATTTAATTTAGTCGCCCTCCCATATTTATCTTCTGCTTGTGATTTATGGGGTTTGAATATGCACTGGAAATGTAGGGTATCTCTTTACTGTGTTGGTCCACAGAATTTCATGCTATGTTGCATGCGCAGTTCTCCTTTCCTTTGATTACTCTCTATCTAACTGAGTGATGTATATCATAATAATAATCCACAAATTATTTATTTGTATATAGTTGTTTTGTTTCTGGTGGGGGATTCAGAGGCCATCAGGATGGCCTCTATATCCTCGAACTTCTCTACCACATTGTCTTTGACAGATCCCAGCACATTGCATACTGGCACTTCTGACATTTATACATTTTACTTTTTTTTTTTTTTTTTTACATACAGTATATTCTTTTATTTTTTAATCTTGAATTTTGACCCGCTATATTTATTGTTTCTAATCCTTAGGACTTTAGGAGAATGTCACATTGTATTTCACTACACATATTACTTGTACATGCGACAAATAACCCTTGAAAAGAATTTACCGCACATCTTAAATATGCTTCATTTTCTTCCTGAAAATGTAAAAAAACCATTTGTCTTAAATTGTTCTGATAAATGAGTACCTTCATTGTATTTTTAACATTTACATAAGCATTCACCTCTTACAAATAATTCAGCTGGAGCTATATTAACCTGAAAATAGGATTGACCTCAGTGTTGTTGAATTAACGGTCTTTTTCTCACATGAAATATAAGCAGGCTCTGTTGTACTTACAAGTCAAAAAGAGGTGTAAACACACCCTCAAATTATGCAGCTTGAAAGAGAAACACTGATAAGACGGAGGTCAGTGACCTTAACATCGAGGAAAGTTCCTTGGTGACAGCAGCTTGTCAGCACCTGTGGGAGTCTGACTGGCTGTGTCAAAGGTGTGGAGAGTTGACTGTTTGATTAAAGTCCTGAGACTCTTTCAAGTCCACAGAGTGTGAGATCAAGAGGCAACTGTGTGACGAATGACCTTGCCCCTCAGTCCACCTCTCTAATTTTCCTTTTGGAAATGAAATGAGCTTGTCTGCGTGTGTGTGTGCGCTGTTAGTTAATTGCTCTTCACACGCAGTGTTGAGAAAGTGGATGACAAAGTGAGCCTACCATCTGCAGCAGCTGCTTACTGGAGGCTAATGCCTCGAGAGCACGCATACTGTCCTGACACTGGCATTTCTCACTCTACGCTGCTCCTCCAGTCTGGAGCAATAACACCACAGGTTGAATAATTTAGCCATTGCCGCGGCATAAGTCACCAGCGATCATCCACGAGGACAGCCTGAGGAGGAATGGCCTCAAGGTAGCATAGTTTACACATGTTCCATTTGGTTTGGACGCTGTAAATGAGGACATGTTTGTGTTCACTGCAAGTGAAAGATGAGTGTATCGATTATTATCATTTTGATGGTGAAGTTAATGGGAATATGGTACTTCCTGCGATGAGTGGTATCGCGCTATAAGATTATTATGAGTAGCGCAGAGTGGAGATTCATTGAGTGATCTGGAGAGCTGTCCCACTTGGCGAAGAGCTGAATTGTGTTTGATTTCATAAATAATTGCAGTCATCAGGGACACACATTGTTTTAGGCTTAACCATGTTGTTTACCCATGCCACATGTCTGAGGGAGAGACACTGTTGTGGATACACATTGCCCTCAAGGAATCTTACCCAGGGCCCACGGTTGGCAAGTGTATTAAAGGCTTTTCCAGGGTGTGTGTGTGTGTGTGTGTGTGTGTGTGTGTGTCTGTCTGTGTGTGTGAATAAGTGAGGGAGAGAACTTAAAAGGGGAGAGAAAAACAACATGCATCTAGTACTTGAGTTACTTAGGCGAAGCTGTAAGCAAACACATCCGTAGCTAATGAGGCCTGGCATATGGAGTGATGATTGGAATTCATCATAGCTCACTGTTGCTGCAGTGCAGGAGTATTATGCTCCATCACTTAGACAACCACTAAAGACAAGTAAAAAAGGTTTTTTACCCCAGTGTTAACAAATTAACAGGCACATATGTGGGCCAAAAAGAAAGTTGAAAAGAAAGGTGATTGATTGTTCCCTTGTTGCTTTCCTGTCAGCTCGGTTTCTGTCAGCAGAGGATACATGAAAGATGGAAACCATCGCCGCCTCTGGCCCAAATCCCACTTTGTACTCACAAACGTATAAATTCTTCGAAAATAACAAAAAGCAAGAACTTTTCCCGTCCTCGTGACCCCAAGAGTTTTCAGAATAAGAAGGAAAAAGAAATTTCTTTTGGAGGAGGTGTGGCACTCACTTCTGCATTTGTTCATCAGAGCCTTGTGAGGAAGTCTCTGTGGTGGTCTATGTGTGTGTGTTTTTGTGTACAAATGTGTACACTTGCATTTGTGTGTGTGCTAAAGAGAGCTGAGAGGTGGAGGCAGTGGAGAGAGAGCTGATTAGGGATCAGTGTTTTTGCTTCCTCCGCCTGTGTTTGGTGCCGGAGATGAAAGCGAGTGGAGGTGGAGGTGTGGGTGCAGGTGCTGGAATCTTTATCCGAGTGCCTTCCTGCACTGTGGAGGGACTGCTACGTCCCTATTATGGGTGAGTGCAGAGAGCTTGATAGTCCCAGTCACCCCGGAAAAACAGCAGCGCAGTAAAAGCGGCATGGTGCCAATTAGCATGGAGCAAGCAAACATATGTTCTCAAAAAATCCTGATGAAAGTGCATATTGATGTCATAAATTAGAGGAGTACAATAGATTGTTGGGTGTTTGTGTGTAAATGTTTAATTAACCTGCTTGGCTACATCACTGCTGTGCTTTGCAGCTAAGGAATCAATCTACTTAGCAACCCATTTAACAATACAAGGCCTGCCTTGTGTGACACATTCATTGGGGACAGCCGAGCAGTTGTTAATGTCTTCAAATTAACAAAGCCATTAACCCAAGTGATAATGGTCTGTTTCATGTGTATGTGCAGGTTGTACAAGGACGATAACTCTGTATAAAACCTTGGTCTAATATTCTTTATGGCTTCAGGTGAATTATCTGCCTTTTAATGATCACAGACACATTTAAATCAGGATGCTAATGATCGAGGATGTGCTCAAACTAGCTCTGTTTAATCAGGAATGAAAGAGGGGAGCATCTAATAGAAATGTTAATAATAATTAATAGTTGTGTTATTCTACAGCATGAAATTGTTGTTCACCCACAGCACTTAGTTTGTACCAATTCAAATATTTATCCAACATTTCATTACCGCATGTGAATGTTGTGGCTACGGAAATCCTCAGACAAATCTTGATTTTAACACCCATTAAGTTCTTGAGGGTTTTGTTTTTTTGTTTTTTTTTTATTATTCTGTAGTGATACATAATAGTGAGCAGACGGCACCCCCCCTCCTTTTTTTTTGCAAAGATCACAGAACACAGAGGGGGCCATGATGACCCCATCCCAGAGGAGCCTGCTGTTTTGCCTGCAAGGTAAAGAGCTGGGATGCAGAGGAGTTTTTTGATTTAATCACCGTGCTCCACAGTGCACAGTGTGCACTAGGAGGAGATGGCAATTATAACGCCCGTGCTGGCCTGCTGTCCTACCCGTGTGGTGATGTATTCCCTGGGGCGTCACGGGGAGACAGTGGCGGGGGCACCACTACCATGAAAGAGAGCAGAAATCCCCCCGCAGACACACCAGGCTTATCACTCTGCACTAAGAGCCAATGACTAGCGGTATCACTGGGGTGTGCTAGACTTAGTTAGTGCCTCTGTTTGAGCAGAATAAACACTTGAAAACAAGGTGTGGGGTATTTTTGTGTTTTCTTTTGTGTGAACTTTTCTGCCAATCCAGGAAATCCCGGCACCACACTGACCCAGTTTACCTTCCCGCCTCAAATCGATGTGATTACACAGCTTTGTAAACAGTGGTTTCACATTTTCCTTAATCCTCATAATAATGACATTCTCACAGTCCAGATATAAAGTACCCTTTTGATTGTATTGTTTATACTAAGAGGTAAGGATATGGTATTATGATACAATATTGATATTTCCGTAAATAAGTACTAGTGCCAGCTCTCCCACATACTGCATTCGTCAGACTTTTTCATACTGAGAGGAACTAGCTCAACAACTTTTCATATTGGATCAATCCTACAAGGAATATTGTTGTTTATTGGCAAACATCCTGACACATCATCATACACAATGAGGCAGGCATGAATAATTAATATCCTCTCATACAAAATATTCACTCGCGCTCCAATGGTGTTTACTCCCCTGCAGACATCCATACTGAGGATAACCTCTGCTGTTTAGAGGAGCTCTGTGTCTCACTTCTCTGCTGCTGAATACTGAGAAGTTACAAGAGACACTGTAACGACATGAAAGCGGCAAGAAATAGATCAGTAAATACACAGCAGCACTGTTTAAAGAGAGGCACGAAAAACACTGCGATTGTGCTTTTGGAACCAGGAAATACGGCTCTGCGGTGCGGTGCAGTAGCGCAGCCAAGAACTGGTGGCTGCAGAGAGACTGAGGCTGAAATCAGTGCACAGGTGAGATGATAATGGGCTTAATCTGACTTCTTGCATTCAAAAAAAGAGAGTTTTAGGAACAGAGGGCACAATTACAACACATTAAAAGGAAGGTTTGTTCAGTAGCCCATGAAAGGCCTTGCTTGAAATTCTCATTTGATCATAGTAATTGCATTCTTTTTGAATTCTTGAGGCTACATTTATTACACCTGCCTTGTCTTTGTTTGCTGTGTTTGCTCAGGTTTGGCACCAGCTGTTAGCAACATTTTTGGAAAGCATTTGATTTTACTGGCTCCACAGATATACGGCCCGCCCCCCTCAGCATTCCGTACATTGCCTAAATTTATTTTCAGCCACACGAATGATGCTCTAGACAAATTACTGTTATTGTTAATACATTTCAAATAAACGTGCTACATTTCAGCACATTTACATTAAAGTTAGCACCTCTGGTTTAGAGTAAAACCAACAGACTTACAAGTGAATTTTGTATACCTTAGTGAATGTAACCCAGTTGGGTCCTGTAGACAGTGTACAGCTGAATATTAAGCTAGTGACTGACTGACTGATGGAAGATGGTGCAGCCCTGGGGAGACGTCTTTGTGGGAGAAATGACACTCCCCTTGTAACTGCCTCGGAAGTCAATGCTATCACACTGTCAAACTCAGAACTTGCTTCCCGCATTTCTTTTATTTCCCCCCGTCTCTGCATTCGAAATCATTCCCACAGCCTACAGCGATGAGTGCAGACTTTTAGTGCACGTCCGCTCTAGACGGGAAGTGTGGGGGACGGGGCGCATCCTGGGCCACCCTCACCAGGGAAAGTGACAGTCTGGATAATTGGCACTAATCAAGTGACTGCTTGTATTGAGAGAATGTCGCTATCTCCACAGAGAGAGGAGAGGAACAGGGTTGACCCACAGAGGTGGTGCCCAAGGCCCTTACTCTCCTACAAAAGATTCTGTCAATCTGCAGTGTGTGACAGTCATCATCTACCAGCGCGGTCCGTCTTTGGTCAATATGCCAAAAAAAGAAAAAGAAAAAAAATAAAAAAGAAGAAAGTCAGAGATAGAGAAAGAAAGAGAGAGGGGGTAGTGGGAGAGAAGAGAGAGTAAGAGAGACGTTTCCTATTTCACATGAAAACTAGGATGTTATGGAGAGCATACTACATTATTCTTTTTTATAATTTCTCTTACAGCTATTGCTTTGAATTACAGAGGACTTTTTGTCAAGAGCGAGAAGGAGATGAATCAAAAATTCATCTGAAGAAGTTCTGCATAGGGTGAGGCGAATATACCTCTGGTGGAACCAACATTTGCAAAAGTTCTATCTCCTTAAGCAATTATTAGCGGTGATAGTTTGACATGTACAAGAGTTGTCAACAACTGACTTTAAACAAAGTACAAAGCAGAAGTAAACAGTGCCTCGGGCAAAATTAACTTGGGGGACTAGCCACCTCATGAATTATAAATGGCTATCTATTACTGCAGTGAGCGGTACTACCAGGAGGCTTCATTCACTGGAATAGACTAACCTATTTTCAACACATCTGAAAGTCAAGTGACAGTGAGGCACTAAAGAATGCAGTTCAGGGAAAATGAGCCTGTTATTTAGTAAACGAGTTGTGTAATTTCTAAATTGTACCAAACTAACCATGGAATACCCTCAGGGGTTTGTGTCATCTGCTATACACGTTTGCCCACTAACTGCCATTCACTTGCAAATTAATTCTCTTCACAGAGCACATTTTAATCCGTCTAATTAGCAAAGTGGCCTATACATAAAAGCCTATGTTTCATCTTTTTAATCCTCACCTCCCTGACGCTGCCTGGAAATAACTGAAATTATGTCAGATCAAATTACTCCCAATCATCTCGGAGAGGTACGCAACTCAGGAGAAACAGGTTCAGAGTCTTTCCTCTCCACATACCTTCAGTGCATTTCCTTTGTCACAATCCTCAAGGTGGAAATGTAGTACATCTACTGACCTGAGATGATAAAGAAGAGGGATTAGAGAAGTTCCCAGATGCAGCTGTGCGGGAG
Organism: Xiphias gladius; assembly: GCF_016859285.1. Classification (NCBI taxonomy): domain Eukaryota; kingdom Metazoa; phylum Chordata; class Actinopteri; order Istiophoriformes; family Xiphiidae; genus Xiphias; species Xiphias gladius. The sequence continues at coordinate 17,879,019 of NC_053407.1, read as the reverse complement.
TCTGGCTGGTCAACATTGATAAAAGACAGTAGCATGTCCTCATCGGGGACTTGTGCCTGCCTGTGCCTTGTGGGCGCCGTCTCAGAAAGGTGGTGAGACGTCTGGATTGGCACCTCTCTGGATACACTGTTGTAACCACTGGAGAACCGTGAAGTCTGAACTGCCGAGACTCCCTGTAGAACAAACCGCACACCAAAGGCTTCTTTAGATATGCAAAGAAAATAGTCACTGAAAGTCAATTAAACAGAACATTTTGGGTAGAGGTACGAGCCTCTCCCAAATGGTGGATTCTGAGGAAGAGACTATTTTTCCTTTGTCTATGTCATAAAAGCAGTTACACGTGGCATAGATAATCGTAATCTTTTTGAGTTGTCAATTTGTCAAATCTAGGGGGAGTTTTTGGTTACAGCTGCAGAAGGCCGTGTCAGTTTCCTCTCCCGTCAGACAAGCACAAGATGATGAAACTGCATTGGGCACACAATCACCAAATGTGTGCACGTGACGGTTGGGAACAGTTTGCCTGGTCTGTCTTTCAGCGCGCACACACACACACACACACACACACACACACACACACACACACACACACACACACACACACACACACACACACACATCACTGAAGACACAATTTGGTTCTCCAACCCCTGCGTTCCTCGTCTTTTCCTTTTTGCAATTTGCAAGTCTTTGCAAAGCATGTGCAGCTCCGCCTCGTCTTCAAAAGACCAGTAAGTACAAGCTTTTTACACCAGTGGAAATGCATACATAGCTCAATACAGTGGGAAAACAACACTGTGATCTAGATCTACAAACACCGTGATTGGCAGGTGTGTGGCACAAAGTGGGATTCAAGCACAGCTCCACACATTAATTGTAGCTGCCGTTAAAGGATGTTAACCAATATATATTCAATGCTGCCTTTTTAGACTCAGTTCTGAGGAGTCACTCTTCAAGCATGGCAGTGTTATGTGAGCCGCAGCGCTGTAGATTTCAGGAGACTTGAAATACCTTTTTTAGTTGGAGCGTCACTGCAGAACAACATTCCCCCCAGCTGTTTATTGGCAACAAAATAAACTAAAATAACTTCAGTTTGTTTTGAATTGAAAGTCTTCATAAATGAAAATAAACAGCGCCGCAGCTATGTGCTGCTCAATATTCTTTCCCCTACAAATGAATATATATTTACTTTGTATACTTTGGTACATCAATATTTAATTTTTTCTTATTTTGATTTGATTCCTTTGACAAGGTCCAGAATTATTCATCACCCTGGACACACCGAGGCCATTGTGCTTTGTTGTTTCTGATTAAGGGCCTCAGTTACAAGTCTATGCTAATCTGAAGAACACGGGATTGGGTGAAGAACTTTACAGATGAAAGTAGCTGTGCTCTGATAAAAGGACGGTGAACAAAACACTGCATAACATTAGCAAGGTGGAGTTACTTCTACTGACTCATAATTGTCCAAAATGCCTGGGAGATACACAGATGAGTTCAGGGGACACCAAAAATCCTCGCCCCTTGTTTTGCATAATACACAGCTTTGCATGGAAGCAGAGAGGGGAAGCGGGGAGGGGCAGGTGCGAGTGATCTTCCAAGTGTCTCCAAGTCATTTTGTTTATCATTCAAATGAAAACCTTGTTCCATTATCCATGAGGGAGTGGGAGTAATGTGTTAATGTCCCTTACTCATGGCTCATCTTTTGGTCTGAGCTGACAGCATGGTACCCGTCCATGTCACAGATGATGAGAGACAAAAAAGGGACAGAGGGCGGCAAAAACAGGTAATTACCTCGTACCTACGCTTTTATAGAGGTGACTCCCCTCAGCATTCATATTTCTGTGTATTATAATTAGGCCAGCCTGGCCACTGTCTGGAGATGCGGTTGAGGACATGCAGGCTCGGGAACTTTGATGAAATCTGAGGTGTCAAGCAGACATGAAGGGTCTACAGCCCTTGTGCCCTTCCCTCAGACTTGTGTTTATGCTGCATGCAGTAAAAGAGCCTCTTCATAGGGATCCTTTGCCTTTATGATGCTGTATGTGATTGATTATTTAGTGGGAGACTCCTAAGCTCAAATCAGTGTGAAGCCAGCAAATAAAGTCAAATAACAAGGGAGAGTGCAGGTCTGAGGGAGGGAAAGATCTCAAGATGTTTTTGAAATGAGTCAGAGTAGCTAAAGGCAAGTAGATCTTCACGCTTTCATATCCCCCCTTTTTAATATTTCTCCCCGGTTTTAATGATGTGCTTCCTATCCTTGAGTAAAGTTCTTCATAGCCAGTCTTTTTGCCAGAGAGGATTTTTTCTCTTTGAAATAAAATGTAAGTATATATTTAGTCTCCTAGTTTAGAGGCTTACAGGCCAAGGCAGAAATTCAAATTTGTGCTTTTATGAATAAGCATATTGACGGTTGTCTGGCTATTGCCAAAATGTTAACAATATATTAATAAACAGTGTGAGTTTTGCTCTTAAGCTTTGCTGGAGGAATATGAAGGTTCAGTATGTAAATCAAAAAAATATGGCTCAGTTCCATCGTCTGTATGTTAATGACAAACATAAAAAAACTAAGGACATGTAAAATAAACGCATCGTTTCCCAATATAACTGAAGAAAATAAAAAAGGACTAAGTGTGCACATGCATAAAAATGTGTATAGGTATATGGGTATTTTTGCATAAAGAAAAATCAAATATTGATGATGATAGTGGAGAAGCTTCCAACAGCAAAAAACAATGAATTCCAAAGTAGCAGGCGGCTGTCATGCTTCACCTATAAGTGTTTGAGGCCAAGATATCAAAGCCATCCTTTTGATATAACCAGTCTCACAGAGGTCTGCTCTGCTTAAAACACAGCTATAATGAAGGACTCTGGCCGTCTCAATTACCAACCAGAGCCTTGTACTTCCAGTCGCAAACCCTGAGGCCGACTGGATGTACCTGCATCTCTTTTTCTCCTTGACTAAAAGACATTGGGCACACTTGAAAGGACATGCAGCCAGTAAAGTTAGCTTATGCGACATTTCTTAGTCTGTGTTGGGGAGCTTGGGGTAACTGGCACCCATGACGTTGAAATCGTAGAATGTAAGATTGCCCCCTTGAAATGCAAAATACCAATGAGCGAGGCACAAAATGACAAACTGGATATATTGCAGACATTTACCGCAATGGATAGCTAGTCAGGATTCATGTTATTTAGAAAAAAAATGTACAAACATCAAAGAATGCATATTTAGAAGTTATATTTACAGTTGTAGTTTACAGTTGAATAATAAAGGGGTTTAACATTACCGTTGAACCTATTGTTCTGCATTCTACTGTAAAAAAAATATTAAAAACTTTCCAGCATAGGCGTTGAAAGGGAAATATGTATAAAGCCCAGCCCCCCCCCACCCCTTTGTCTTAAGGCAGAGATAGCCATTGAAAAAGTGCTGGTTCAGTCTCCCTCTGTCTCTGGGCATAGCTTTGATCAGTCCCACCTCAAGACTTATCCTGGAGGGAGCACTGTACTCCTATTCTCCATGGCTAATCATACTTCCTGTCTTTGTTATGTGCTTTAGACAAGCGTCAGATAGAAGCACAGGAACAGATTTGCCCCGAGAACCTGGAGAATAAAGCCTCTGGTTGTGCTGTGGCTCGTCTTCTCCAGCGGATTTCCTCATGAATATTTCCAATGTTTAGGAGTGGTGGATTTCAACCCATTGCCGCTTTAAGAAAAGGTGCTTCTGAGAGATAGAAAAAAAAAAAAAAGCATTTCGGAGTAAATGTACTTTATGTCACCTCACTGTTTTTCGGATAGCGTATTTTTAGCTGTACTACAGTTGTTGATGACAGGAGGTATAAAGGCCAAAGGATAGATCCTGCTGTACAGTGTAGACATCGTGCTCTTCACTCTGAGCCACGGCGCCTTGCTAACCAGAGGAGACGAGATCGAAGAAGTGAAACAGTTAACAAAATAATTTCACATGCACAGCATATTCCTTGGGCTCAGGCAATATTGCTCTGCATGCCACCAGTGGCACTTTTCACCAAGAAATGTGCTTTGTGTGTTCCAAGCAAGTACAGAAAAGACCATTTTTGCCAGGAGCCAAAAAGAATTCAAAAGAAATAGACAAAAATCCTTTTTCTTTTTTCAGGGAAGCTGAAGGTTGAAAAAAAAACATCTTGTGTTCTATTTTTGAACTGATTTCCATATCCATGGCCACCTGAGGGAGGTCAGGCTGCTCTGGCCAACTTCCTCACAGGGAGAGGAACTAACGGTGACAGGGATACAAACCCAAGAAAAAACCCATCTTCCATCCTTTCCAACACCCACGCCACTCATTATCCTCACTGGCACCACCAAGACTCTCACGCACATAGGGAAATTAATCGCCATAAAAACCAGAAAACAACAAAATCATTTTTCCTTTTACTTCTTTCTGGCTTTTTTTTTATTTTTAATTCTTCTGCTTCAAAGCCTACAACTCTCTTCTGTGCCCCAGGGTTAATTAACATGAACCAAACAGTGAATGATCAGAGAGAATGGGAAATCTCCATAGGTTAAGTGTCACATTGTAAACGTGTTGTCAGAAGAAGAAGAGGAGGGAGGCTGTTTTTTTTCCTACACGTTCAAAATCAAATGAGAGAGAAGTGGTGCAGAGGGAAGAAATTTGTAGACACCTTTCCAAAACTTTGCATTTCTCCTGTCAGAGGAGGCAGAGGTTCACAGTCGGGTTTCAAACAATATCTGTAATTCCGTGACATTTTGATTAACAAAAGAATTCTGCAGTTTTCTCTAACTTGCGGATCTTTCAATGGATCTACTCCCCTTTTTTGTATAATATCATTATAATTCACCTTAGAGAAGTACACATAACACAGTTCCACAATATGTGATAAGCAAAAGCTTGCAGAAAAAAAAAACACATCCATCACAAAGTTAATCACTGCTTTTAAAGACCTACTCATTGAAATTGTGTCTCCTCTTGGTTTATCCCCAGAGGGAAAAAAAGAAAATGACTTCATGATCCACAGATATCCTGGATGGCATGTCTTGCAGGTGAAATAGTATGATTTCTCTCTGTAATAATTAACATGGGCTCCTCTTCTCTCCCTGTGGCTTGTCGCTGACATTTGGTTCATGCTCGAGTGTCTGCCTAGCTGATTTCAATCTCTTGCATGAAGGTGATGCTGTGTGTGTGTGTGTGTGTGTGTGTGTGTGTGTGTGTGTGTGTGTGTGTGTGTGTGTGTGTGTGTGTGTGTGTGTGTGTGTACGCGCGCTTGGGGTCCAGTGGCCGGTTCGACAAGGACACCGGTGACAGGGCCTACCTTCAGTAGATGGGATTAAACATCGTGACAATATGGATTAGAGACCCACTCATTCAATCCCGAACCACCAACAGGTTAGAGGCTAAAGCTAAACGCTGAAACACAAATGAGTCTTGTCACTCTGTTTGTGTTCTTGAAAAATTGCATTATGTAAAGGGCCATATCTCACTTGCTTCTGAATACATATTTTGACAATTCCCAAATTTATCACACCGATCTCGATGCAGTTTGACTGCAGTGACACACCACACTGATTTACACCGTGCTCTGAGGATGAAAACACCTCTGAATGGTCACCTCATCCACTGCTGCAACAAGCCTTATTTTACATTATTACATTATGTATGCAGGCTTGAGTATGGATAATGGATGAATCTAAAGCAAAGCAGTTTAATTACCCACTATCATTCTGTCTCACCTAGATGCGGAGCACACATCTTATTAGCCATGGTGTAAATAAACATTAATATGCCACCCTGATAAAGACGGCCCTCCCCCTTGCAGTTCTTGGTATATTATCATCATCGCTGCAAAGTACACACACCCAAACTGATCCAGTGGCATGTGCAAACAACGGAAGAGCTGCTGAAGCCAGGGCCAGACCATTACAACCACTTCACAGAAAATTATCATTAGTGCATCTGGCTGGAGGCCACACAGCCCCATCAAAAGATTAAACTGTACACACAAACAGTATGCATATAAGCACCCCGTATGATATAAAGCAGGAACCCCTTTGCTTCCACAGCCTATGTCAGACATTTGATCAAAACGAGTGGATCACAGCAATCTTCGCGAGCATGGTTCTCTGTCAGAAAATTCCCTTTTGCATGTTTGGCAGAGTGGCGAGTGGCGGAACAGGCACAAAGGATGAGATTCGTCTCTGTGGGCCAGCTGAAGGAGGGGAGTCAGTGGATATAGATGGAAAGCGTGTAGGTTAACCAGCCGCAGGGTATTCTCATCCCTTCAGCACACGGCAATAGGGAGGAAGCTTCAAGCAAAGAGAAAACTCAGCATTCATTCCAGCCCTTAGCATCAAATACTGCTGATCTGATCAACTATATAAAAGTCTAGTTATGTCTCCAGGCATGTTTTTTAACAGACTAGAACCAGACATGATTGATTTAATGTACAATTAATAACCGCACCCTGTCTGTAAATACTGTATTACACAGGCTGAAATGAAGCAGTAGACTCATATTGTGCTTCAAGTATAACCTTGTTGAGATTCTCTTTGGCTCCTCGAGATGACAGAAGCTGAACTCTTCAAAGACATAAATTGCGTTGCATGTCCACAAAGCTCTTTTATAAACTTCGCGATGTGTCTTTTTTGTCTGCAGATGGACTGACTGCAACCAGAACCCAAGAGGAGACAGGCCTTTTTCTGCTCTCTCATGTTGTTTCAATCACCAGTCTACTGTACAAAGGAGGCAGCCTGATGGCATGACGAGTGCACATCGCTCATCTGCCTGCGCTGTTGTCTCAGTTTGAGCCTCATAAAAGGAAGCGGGCCTGACGATGCCAGAGGCGGAGGATCCAGCTCTGCGGTCTGAGCAGAGAAACATCAGCACAGCGCCATTCTTTAGAAGGAGATGTCCTTCATTGTGGTGCCAACTCCCCCTGGGGCGGCAGCGTAAGACCCAGCCTCTTATTTACCATATACAGGATCTCTCCATGCCCTTAATGAGCCGGGATATTCAGCATCACAAAGACAAAGGCCACACTTTCACTGAAGATGCTGTGGTTTTGCTGAATTAAATAATGATAATTAAGAAAATATTAATCAAACTCTGGCTCTCCCGGCTCTGTAGATGTGTTGAGGGAGCGGGTCTTCCAGCTGAGCCTGTAGGAGTTCTCATTTAGAGTATGCCTGCGACCTATAGAGCTCCAGGCAAACACACACAGACACACACGCACACAGACACACACACAAGGATGCACACAATTAAAAGCAGACCTCGGTGGCCTACTACTCTATAATTAAACACCCTTTGGTGCTCTGCACAAAAATACTGAGCCAGGTTCAGATGTGTCAAGTAGAGAGAGATGAGAAGAAACATTGAGGAGCTGTCGGTTCTCTAAGTTGCGAGCTCTTTTCAATGCAATGAATTAATAAAAAGCACAAACTAATACCTTCCCAGTGTGCAGTTGGTATGTCTGGCGGGCCGGCAGCAGCTATACAGCTGTACTGTGAAACTTTAATGCTGCTGGTCGCCTGCAGCGCTGCCTGGGCTTTGTCTCTGAGGTGAAGTGGTGGAGCGCTCCACATGTTCGATCTAACTGGGACAAGTACTAGAAAAAGGAACAGGATTCGTCTGACCTTTAAAAGCACCAGGATACAGCCACAGCTGGGAGTGGCCACTGATTCCTTATTGGTATATAAGATTGTCAAAAAAAAAATAGCTTATATAGCTCCTATAGCTTTTTCTAAACATAATGTAATCAAAACTCTATTCTCAAATTCAAACATTATTGGGTGATTATATGGTATTATTCTTCACCTTTTGGGCTTTTGAGTGCTTGTCATTTGGCTCTAGTTGTTATGGTAATGTGAGGTATTCCATCTCCTTCCCAGCATGCTCTGTGTTTGACATTCATGGGGTTAAAGTCCTCTGAATGATGAAGTGCCAGCGTTTGGGATAGTAAATTGCATCGTTTCAATTGAGAAGAGAGTTCCCCTTGGGTTTGCTGGAGGTCCCTACGGGCTGGCCTTGAACAGAACAGCATGTTGTACATCCATATAAAAAAGGGAAAAATATGGTGGTACTCTCCTCTTTATGATGCAGAGATTAATCTGTCACCATATTCACGCATAAATCCCACTCCCTGCTTTGCAAAATACTGTTTTACCTTACTTTACACTATATTTTATTTTTTTATTGGCAATAAACATAAACCATCACAAAGGGCTAATGTTCTCATCAATATTATTACAAAATGATCATAAATCCAATGCCTTGTTAAAATTTGATGCCATTTCTCACCTCAGCTACTCAACCAGTGAGAATTTAAGACAGAGCTATTCTTTTATCTGGCAATTTCTCCCCCAATAACAGATGATCTTCTATCATATTTGAGTTACAGTACACCACTTTATTTTCATTAGATTATTAGGTCCGTGCTTTCCTTCACATCCTTTTTCCTCATCGCTGTGTTCAGCAGTACTGATCTTGCCTTTTGGGGCCATTTTTTCTTATACTTCAGTAGAAATGCCTTGACAACACTGTGGTGGTTATTTCATCCTGAGAGACCACAAACTAAACAGCAGAAACACACTGTATAGACGCTTGTTTAGTGGTATGCAAATCATCTTTGCCAGAGGTAAAATTAACATTTTTAATTAAAATATTAGTACCAAACAAACACAGAAAAACACACTAATGATTAAATCATCTTGATAGAACCACATAGTGGAAAATGAGGAAGACTTCTCATAATTATTTGTATGAAAAGATGCTGTATGGATACTCTGTTTCCATAAAGTCATAAATCTTGACGTTTTCAAACATCGCAGCTGACGTTCTGAATTTAAATAGTAATTTTAACTACAAGCTTGATATATATTTATATATAAGGATATTTGTCACAAGTTGCAAAATAATACCATTTTCATCTTGTGCAAATAAAATATATGTAGTCTATTTATCTGTTTTTGTTTATTTTCACTTTATTTACTATCTCTACTAAGCAGTAAAAAGGATACTGATGAAATGCAAAAATGTCATTTGAGATTAAATATCTCATTATAATTAAAAATGTAGGTTCTCTGCATTTCTTCAGCAGGTATCAGATACAAGGCCCTGAGACAGGTTAACTGGAGCTTTCTGCAGCTGCTTTTAATGCTACTATAGCGCCCTCTGGTGGGCCTCTATGTAAACGTCAAGTAAGAACAGACTAAGTGGAATGCACTGAAAGTAAGAAACTTTATTGCCATTGTGTCATAACAAAAGTAAGTTGTAATACAAATTCTTCATGTAGCAAAAAAATGAAGTTATCACCTTGAATGTTGCGTGTAAACATGCTGTGGAAAAAGTAGGCTTTTGCCGCAGACATTGTTCTAAGTGTGACATTCATCAGCCCACCTTTCCAGCGGTGGAAAGGGAGGAACTTTTGGTACTGATGATTCATTTTTACAGCTCTGGCCCACACAGACCGAGCAGAGCCTTCTGGTAGTCTCCCTTGGTGTGTTCCTGCAGAAAGAGAGCGGGTTAGAGGGGTTGCAGGATAGAGCAAGCCTCACTGTAAATCAGTCATGGGCCAGGGGCGGGTTGTATTATTCACTTACCATAATAGTCCTTTGCAGAGATTGTCCAAAGTGGGACTTGTATTCAGAACAGACCTTCTTCAGGTCCACCTCGCAGCGTGACACAATAATTCTGGTCACTATCTTCTCTTTGGCTCCTTTACTCTGAGCAGACACGCACAAGTCAGCACTTAGTTAAGTTGTACATGTTCTATACTTAACCACAGCAGCTGATGCAACACTGTTGTAAGACAACTTTTGCCAACTCTGGATTCTGTGCTCCTGCAGCAAAACTGCACTTTCACAAGAAGATGTGCTTCTTACATCTGTTCCGAAACAAAAAAGGCTGGCCTTCAAAATTTCAACAAGAAGAAAGAGAACAGCGCTGTAACTACCTTCATGGCTTCATTCAGTCTCTTGGCGAAGTACAGCTGTTTGTTTTCAAAGCACTGGACTGGAACAAAAGAGGAACAGAATAAATATTCAATAATGTATTTTTATTTGTCGTTATAAAAGTGATTCGTATGATGAAGCCTTGTCAATCCTAAGTAACTATTTGTATTAACAAATATAAATTACTGATAAAAAATAAGCGTACCTAGCACCAGGAAGGACCTTTGCAAGTCTCCTTTGACTTCCTTCACAATACTCTCCTGCATGTCGTAGGGGCTGTAGCTCTTGTACCTCTGAAACACTAACAAGCAGTGAAAACTGATTAATTTGATTGGTAATGGGCACACTTTTCAAATTACTAGGGAGGAGCAAAAAATGACACTTGTGTATCAATCATTCGACATGAAAGGTGTAATACCTCTCTGCAGGTAGGGTACACTTCTCTCAGACATAATGGAGATCCAGGTCGCCACATCAGTTCCTCTAATCTTTAAACCAGCGTCATAGAGTGCCTGAGTTGAATCAGCAAAATACCGTTAAACACTGCAATATTTCACACACTTTTTGGCATGAGAGTGCTGTTGCTCCTTTTAAATATTACTGTACCAAAAATCATTATTCGAGCAGTATTATCTAAGTCTGCACCGAAAATGACTGGTTACACAAAATGATCATCTGCACAAAGGTTTATCAAATTATCCACGGTTTCCAAGCTCATCTGGACATTTCAGTAGATTTTTCAGCAACTTAGTTGTTTGTTTAGATGCAAGAACTCAAGATTTGCATATTTAGGGGTTAAAGTGTGACACTGGCGAAAAATGACACATGGCATTTTTTTAAAGAATGAACTAGTGAAGTAAAAAAAAAAGTTTCATATTTAAACAGCTTCTATATCAAACACGAATCACATATCCATCCATCCACCATAAGATTGATCTTAGGATAGAAGATTATAGATAGGTGAAGCACACCAAGAAATCTTCAAAAAAACTTTCAAACTATGAGGAGTTAAAGGGCCATTGGACCCTGAGGTTTAATGACAGTAACAAAGTTAGGTAAGTCTTTTCTTGATCAAGAACAATTTAACACATTCACAGCTGGAATCCTTCACATTTCAGCAAAATTGAATTCTATGTTAACAAAAGAATAGACATTTAAAATCAATTTACTTTACAAAGTAAAAATGGCAACTTACTCTGGCATCTTCATCAATCTTTTCATGGTCGACAACAGAGGATGGATCGGATCTCTTGGTCTGCACAGAAATAAGACATGACTCAGGTCAGTTTCAACATTATTGTGTTTTATAAATCATAATGGCAGGCACTGCCAGATCTCACCTGCACCAGAGCCAAGAGCAGTTTAGCAAAGTTCCCCGAGGTATCACCTGCGACGTCTTTGTCCAGGTCCTTCTTGAACACTGCGGGAAATAATATTTTCATTTTAGATAGTTAGGTCTCTCTGTACCGCCAGAGCAATCACAAAGCTGTCGAATTTCGGGTTCAAGGACATTTAAGACTGGACACAAGACTTTTGATGGACAAAGAGAGCCAAGGTTGTACAACAGTCTTACAGTGATTGGAAAACAGACAGAACAACAGCCTACGGGTGAGACGATTTTCATTAAGATGTACTTCCAGCCCTTTAAATGAATGCCTGAGATATTTTGAACTCACACTCCTTGTAGACTTTCTTGATCTCCACCAGCTCATCATTGCTGCGTGAGCACAGAATCTCAATCAGCGTCTCTTCGTCTGTTCCTAAGCCCTGAAGAGACAGAAAACCTTCATTACTATTTTTCACATGCCACTTGAGGAGGCACCACCTAATGTCAGATCCATCTGGAGAAAAAAAAGCATGTGTTGCCATTTTTCCAGCAGAGGGCAGTGTAACCCTTCAATTTTATCTACTGATACAGTCGATGTCCCTATACCTTGATTGATCCTCTGATCTCTGAGGCGTCGTACTGAGTCGTGCTCTTCATCAGTCCAAGCATCACTGTTTCCAACGAACCAGACAGCGCTCCCTTCAGGGCTGAGATCATGTCCTACAAACATCAAAATACAACAGTGTTACCTGTGCGGTTTTGAATGTGTCCCGCTACATAAACAGAGCTGAGAAGGGCCTTTTTAATTTTCTGTCCAGGCCTATTGTACCTTCTTTGCCCTCCTTTCATAAGCAAAAGCGATGTCTCTCCTCTGGGAGTAGGTCCGCTTTGTTAGCACGTCAATGAGGGTCTGCTCATCCACTCCTAATGTTAATGCAAAAAGACAGACATACAGATTACACACATTAAGCGCGACAAGAGGGATGGAATTCAACTACTGAGTATATTTACAGAGTTATACTGTAGCTAAGTTATTTGGATTGAATTAAACAAGGATTGTTCACTCACAGCTGACTCTATATGGCGTAAGAGTGAAAAGATGAGTTAGGAGGAATGTGGTATTAAAACTGATTATCAGCCAAAAGTAATAGAGCCCAACTGATACAAGGACTTTTGGCCTAATGCTTATATTGATAACTGGAAGTAAAACTAAAGTTCTGTTATATTGGATTTGTAATTGTATATTATATATATTACCACACATAAAAAAAAAAAAGTATGCCTCAAAACCAGGTAAAACCTTTAAAGAAAATTTAGGAATTAATTGAGCTACCTGTTAAGTAAGTAAACTATGATGTTCAACTTTCACAGTAGAATCTGAGCATTCTTACTCTTGCATACCACTGTGGGCTAAAGTTTTATTGCTAGATTGCCATATAGCTGGTATGGAGTCTTCTAAACATATAGTGTAAGTAATTTGGTTTAATTAGATTTAAAGTATATTTTGGCTTAAGAGTAATATTGGCTTTACAAAAGGAAAGCAGAGATCTTTCACGTTGATGGATGTTTTGGGAAAATCCCGTCCCTGTTAGATGATTCAGTGGTTCAATACCATCGGGTCTGCACTGTAGTGGATGCCATTAGACAAGGTATTTTCCCCCTCATGCCCACACTGGTCAAGAAAAAAATCACTCCACATCTGACATGAGTCATTACAACAAAATGGTGGGCTGTTGAAGAGTTAGCGGTCAGCCTCTTGCCAATAGCTCTCAGTCAGTGGGCAGAAAAGCGCTCTGCCAGCACTGAGGAAAAGACTTGGGAGGTGCTCCCAGCATGGCCAAAAGATTTTGAGCCAGGATGCTGACTCACAAATACCAGCTACTCATCTGTGGAGAGAAGTTGCAGAAACAGGCACTAGGTTTTTTTTTTTGTTTTTTTTTCTGAGAGAGGTGCACAGTATTGTATCTTGCCTTTGGTTTTGATAGCAGTCTCTATTCTGGCCGCATCTCTGTCAGGGTCAAAGTCCACGGCAGGTACCACCGTGGGGAACGTGGGTTCGTGGGCCTAAAGATTCAAAGTGAGTGTGAGAGGTAAAAAAAAACAGCATTATTAAACAAACAGTATGCAGTGTATCCAATGTACGTTATGTACTGTATATTTTCTAGGATAAAAAAAAAGAAAAAAGAAAAGAAAGTCTTGCATTACCCCAATGTTGAGAGACAGCTGTCCAAGAAACTCTGACACCAGAGCCATTGTGACTGTTCTGGAAAAGGTGACAGAACTGTCAACACAATACAATCTTGTAATCAAATTTCATTGTAATCCTATCACTGACTTGTCTGAGTTGAACCATGCAAGGGGTCATGTTTGTTTTATCTGAAAACATCATCACTTGAGCCACTAAGGCAAAGTCTTCTCAACAGAGGAAGAGAAAATCTTCAACTTCATTTCAATTGTTGCTATTGGTGCAACAGAGGCACTAAAATAACTGCAAGAGACTTTATCACTTTTATTCATCAATATTTCTTTGTTTTGACTGCTTTGGCATATTCACATTCAGAGTAGGTTCTAGTAAAATGGCTAGATACAACTGACAATTGTCTAACTTTCAACTCCTTGTTCAGTCTGACACACATGCTTAGCAGCAACCCCACAGAGACACACCCTGGAAAAAGTGCCACTCCAGTCTGGTATAGCAAATGAGTACATTCAGATGCACACAAGAAAACAGGTAAGAGCTCACACTGGAGAGCAGGAATTCACTTTTTACTTAAGAAAAATCAAGAAAGAAGACAACAAAATTTGTTTGCAAATACTGAATGGAAATTATTTGGAAATCATGTTATGACTCACAACTGCAAGTTGGAAAATTTCCAAAAAAAACCTCACTGTATTGTGAAGTTAATCTCAGTTACAAATCAAGTTATTCCAGATTAAAATGTTTAATCAACTTACCTTAGTTGTAAAAGATGATGAGATGATACAGAGATTTGTCCAGGCGGTGTTAAAAGTGGAAAGGGTGTGGAGGTTAAACTTCTCTGACAAACAAAAAGGCTTCCCTTTTCACCTCTCCTGACTCAGATTCCCTCCCCTTTCCATGCACTCATGACTCCACCCTATTACACTGGAAGCCACTGGCAGTTTAAACAAGGGAGTTCAAGCTTTTAAAGCTTTGTTAGTTTTCCCATGCATATACTTTTGTAAGTGACTGGCGCTCTGTGCCCTCAGGAGATTTTCAAAGGGATGTCTAATCCTGACATCACAGTCCTGATGTCAGCGCCTTACAGACAATAACCACAGTCCCATAAGAATATTTTGACAAAGTTTATTGTTGCTCTGTTTTTACAAAACATTATAACTGACAAAATATACAAAACAAAATGTCTCTGAACAATATCAAAATATAAAAGTATATATTCTATACTGTAGAAAGTGCTTCAGCATTCACATCTATATTTAAGGTCACAATGTATTTCCAGAATGAAATTTGAAGACATTGTCAGTGGATTCCTTTCCTTTCCTTTCCCTTCCAGCTCCTCTGCTGATTTGCCTAACCTATGATATGAAATTATATGAATGACATGATATTAAATCCTATGATAAGGGAATTTTTTTTTTTTTAAATGGACTTCTGAATTTGCTTTTTAATATACTTGTTACGCTTTGCCGCACGTTTCGTTTGTTTGTTCTTCATGTTGCCTCCTGTATTCATCTTGTTCTTTGACTGTCCGGCTCCACGGTTGTTGGACTGCAATGACCCATCTGTTGCTGTCTGGTAGGATAAAGGAAGGCAAAAATGTTTAAATGACTGGATGCTAAATTCAAGTAGCACCACACAGTATACCCTCCAACAATATTTTTATTTGTTACCCTCAGAAGTCAGTGGCAAATGTTGACATTCAAAATGCACAACTGAAAAAACTTGTTGTATTGACAGTTCCTTTGCTGTTTGACAAGTTAAAAGATGTGTTAACGTCTTCAATGTGCGGGTGTTTAGACAGGCATCCAATGAATGTCTCGGAGTCTACACCAATAATCCAGACTGAGCTGCTGCTGATATTGGTATGCTCTCCATTGTCTCTGTTGTTAGTTTTGGGTTTCTGCAGGCAAACTATGCAGTAGTGTACTTGTTCAGCCTGTTTAATAATGAAATGGCAAAGTGCTTTGCACTCACTACAATTTAGTGGGAGACAGTATTTCATTTATTTAGGCTTTTAGAGAATCCCTGTGCGTACATGTATTTCTGTAACAAAGAAAGGGTGTGGACTTCCTAGACACGCTTCCCAACAGTTCCAGTCAAACTTCTTCTTAACTCAGTTTTTCAAAGTGCCATCTGTCAACACAGTAACTACAGTGACAAAAACCAAGCACACACCTTTAGGAAGGGTTTTGGCGGGAAGGTGCAGGGGACACGGCCATGTGCTTGGTGGAAGGGTAGGACCACAGCTGGATCAACAGGTATCCAGGGCAGGAGGCCAGAGGCCGGGGGCTGTGGGACAGAGCTGTGGAGGTGCTGCAGATTGTATGCCCCCCGACTCACTTTCCCAGTGGCTGCTTTTAGTAAGGTCACAAATGGTTCCCCTGCTTTGTGCGCAATCAGGTACTGTCCTTCGTCTAACCTGCAAAATCAAATGAATTCACTGAGAGTTTTTAAGTCAAAACCCACACATTGAAACATGTTGTAGAGGGTTCCTTGTTTCCTGCCAGGTGGCTGGAATGTAGGTGAACAGAGCCTTAAGAAAGCAGAAGGTGACACATCTTTTGAGGGTTGTTGAGAAATTGATTGTGTAACCCTCCAACACAAACATGAGGGCACACCAATGTCATATCTCTAGCCAGAGGCTGTCAGGCCTGAATGTACAAAAGTTTCATCATCTTAAACAGAGCATGAAGAAAGACGTGCCCAGACAATTCATCTGCAGATGCAGTTTAAAAAAAAAAAAAAAAAACCCAACACTTCCGTTTTTACACATTAAATTAGTCATTCATTAGATAAAACTGCTGCACTAAATCAAAAGATATAAAGCCAGCTCAAACTAACATTCTTTCTTAAGAAATTATTTAAAAATAAACAGTCTTACAAGATAATACATCAGCGATTGTGAACAACAGGAGAGTGACAGTAGAGGGGCTCAGCACTACAAACCTACAAACAAAACTAAGACGATGAATGTCCCTAACAACTTACCCGGTTAGCTTTTTCAGTAGGTGGTGCAGTATATTCAGTGACTTGGATGGCCTTTGGATGGAAAAGAGATATCACCAAGTTACAGTCTGTCTACTTTGGTGGGGATCTAAATTTCACCACTGATTCAGATGACCGAAACTGAAGCGATGATAGGTACCATTGATGAAAAGACCTGGCTTATTGCTAAACCAACTGAATCTCCAGGTGACAATCTCTGAATCTCAAGTAACATGATCATAAAGGGATGATTAGGTTAATCCTAATCATCTGCATACATCTGTTCTAACGGCACTCACTTGAACCCACAGGAGAGGTTCTGTTTCCAGTTGTCAGGCAGCTTTCTCAGCAGAGCTACTTTTGATGTGTGTGCATTGATGTGAGCTAGAGAGACAGCAAGAAAGGATGAGAGATACACAGAGAAAAGGACTAATGAGTGTGCACATCAAGAGCTTCACCTCATCATCAATGTCATTTCTAATGCTTACAAAGTAATTAGTCTGTGATGATTTGCCGGCATTGTTACAGGTGGGGTTAAGAGATGCTTATTGGTCCTGTCTTCTTTCCTGCCTCCCACTCCTACTTGTAATTCCTGCTTATTTCAATAGTGCCTTCCTTCAATTATGGACTATTTTAGAGCCTGCAACCACAGCCATAAATACACAACTGAGTAGGCCACATGATAAACCCCATGATGAACTACGAAACACTAAGTAAAGAAGGAAGTCTTTTATCAGCTGTGCCTCCAGCACAATGCCATTAAACGGGACATATTCTATAATGTTTTTCGTACAGCTTGAATGCTATCGCTTTTTTATCACTGGTTATTCTTTTTCTTATACTAGTGTTTGTAACCTATGAAACTTTGTCCATTTTTTTTTTGACTGGAAGATCTGACATTTTTTAAACTCAAAGGGTTACTTTTTTGGCAAAGCTGTTCATAGAAGGGCAGCTGATTAAAAGGACCACTACACAAGCTTGTACTTTCAACGTGTACTGTACATCAACTATGCTAACAGACTGGAAAGGGGTATAATTTACAGATTGCTGTTTGAAAAAGCTATTCATTAGACAGAAAAAAAAAACAACTTAATTTTGCTGGGAAGATGGTGATGTACATTCCCAAACAACACTTACAACAAATCAATGCACGTAGTTCAGAATAAAGGGTGGAGTCTTGCCCTGAATCTTGAACTACAGGTAAGAAGCACATGTAAGTTGAAAATATCCATTATGGCAACTTAATGGAATCTATAAACAACATTTAGCTGAGCGTGGCACACTTCATTCTTTGTAATTCCCCACAATCAAACGTGGCTGTTGTTATGGCAACAAAGTAAACTCAATCACTACACAGTTACAGCAGGATGGTGAGTCATCTCAACACTATTCCATTGGTTTGTGGGAGGATATGCCTTGTGGACTCCAGTGAGGGAGGGAGAAGAGAAAATTCTCCTTTTTAAAGCCACATAAATGTTACTTTGACTATTTTCTTAGCATTTAGGTTGAAAAAGAAAGGCACTACATTACAACTGAGAGCAATTTGGTTTTTACTGTTTGATTAATTTTAATTTAACTGAATTTAGAAAGAAAAGGATTGGCGGTAACAGTAATTAAAGTTTTACCTATGTATGAAACTGTGCTGGAGTGGAGCAATGTCTCTGTCCACAGCTGGCAAGCCTCACTGCTGGTTACACACTCAACACCATAACTCAGCTGGTACTCCAGCTTGGGCAAGACATTGACTGGCACATACTACTTGGGCATAAAACAGAGGACAGAAATAAGATAGATTGATAAACCAATTTTAAACTTTAATATATGAAACTATGACATTCTGGAGGATGTGTACAAACTAACGTGTATACCTGGTTCTGGCTGCGGCCCACTTTCCTCGAGTGGGTCAGTGAGAGAGAGCTGCGCACCATGACCAGCAAATCTTGCAGACTGTAGAGCTTGTAGATTAGGCTGCCATCCTCTGGAGCCTTGTAATCTTGTTCATCTTCTGCACCAGCCTGCAGGTCTTGTGACAGTATTTCTGTGAGGGAGGCAATGATGTACTGTGTGTTAATTGAGTATACAGACACAACCTAAATCCACTCAATGAAAATCAATGTGACACTAACTTTTGTGCTCTGTAGTGTTGATGTTGACCACTGGTGCAAATTTGTGGGGAGCCGTGCAGCTTTCTCTGCCCTGGTTCTGGTTTCTCTCCAAATATGAAGACACACAGGGCTTAACCAAAGACGTTGGATGGGAGTTAACTGAAGGTCCCATGCATCGGGTGGGTGAGTTGGTCTCCTGGGATATGGTGGAGCATTTACCTGTGTCACTGGCAGAGTTGAACATTGCTGTCTGCATGCGCAGGATCTCTCCAAGTTGGTCGCCAGCCATTGATTTTTTGGATTGTCGCGTCCGCCTTTTAACCTTTTGAGGGGAAGATGACTCTGAGTTTACAGAGACCGTGTCAGAGACTGGGGTAAAAGGGGGGTCAGGAGAGCATGGTGTGGTCTTTGGCTTGCGTTGTGTTTTAGGTGTTCCAGCTGGAGACACGTCAATGACCAGCTTCTGATCATCAGAATCTCCTGTAAAAGCTAGGTCTTCGTCACTTTCCTCTGCAGAGTCCTGCCTCAGCTGTTCAGTCTTTGGCACACTGGACTCACTGAGATCTGGCTGAGCTGTCTCCTTTGTCATGGGATCATCCATAACTGTCACTGAGATATTCATCTCTTCTAGTGAACTGCTGCTACGGTTTGCAAGTTGCTCACCAGACTTAATTAAAGGCGGGGCACTTGTAGCTTTTTTACGTTTAACACATGCATCCTGCTCATTCTGTATTTTCGTTATCTTGGAAGCTTTAATGGGTGTTGTCTCTCCAAATGTCTCCAGGTCAGTAAGGTCCATCTCAAAGTCAAGACCACTGTTTTCAAAAGACACTAAATTTCTTTGTGAGTTCTCCTGGTTAGAAACAGAAAACAAAGAATCCCTGTTGATGTTACAGAATCACGTACCGCATATAGTTCCACATCTACATGTGCGTCAACATACCGGAGAGAGTTGCTGCTCATTCACAGGAAGCTCTGTCATTAAATGGAACACATTTTTACTTCCATTCTTCTTGATGGAGAGCTTCAAACTCTCCTCATGGTAGAAGCGACTCCTCTCCCTCACTGTAATTTCAGTCTTCAGAAGGGGTGAATCTATGTATACAGTCTTCTTCTGACTACTGCCTGTAAATAAGACATATGAAATAAAAGGTCTATGTGAAACAGTGCCACCATGAGGCCATTCCATGTCAATGCACGCTGTGATTTATCTCAAGATTTCTTCACTGCTACATGCTGTATTTCTTTCACCAATATGATTAACAATGTCTCATCTCTCAGTTCAGGATGGCCAGCAAAACAAAGAGGAGAGAGAAAAAAAAGAGAGAGGGGGTACAGGCATGTATTGTTCTTAAGCATTTTTACCCACTGGAAGCAGTACCTAAATTGGCCCTAATTAAAATAATTTCCTCCATGACAGCTTGGGTGGCAAAATAATGAAGCGGTACCTTTTCCTGGATTTAATTTTATCCAAACAGGCAGTTCCCATGGCTCCCCAAAGTCAGGGCCGTGGTTGTCCAGCAGCTTGAACAAGGCATCGCGAGTCAGACACACGTGAGGCTCGTAACGGGCACACAATTTCTCTGCATTAACATCACTGCTGACTGTCTGTAGAGAAAAACAAGACTAGGTCACACTACCACAACATCCACTCTATCAACCAAACAAATACAAATAATTAAACAGGTGCCTAAAAAATTAACTGGACTTTGACAGTACTGTGTCTGACCAAACATCCTTCAGAAACACAATTAGTACAGGTTTTGCTGAGCCAGACATGAACACCCTCTGGTGTCTTTTGTGAAAACTGCAAGAGCTGAAACGGAGTTACAATAGACCTGCGGTCATGAATCCCATTCTAGCAGTAAAACATCTTTGTGACTTTATTGGAGTAATTAAAAAAGTGAGACAATTGCTTACAGCGTGCATGTCCTTGGCTTTTCTAGCTGGAGGATTCTCTGATGAAACACTTTGATAATCCGATGCAAGCTGTGCATCAGTAGGCACTATCTTGTGGTCTGTAATATCCACATTGCCCTGGAGAAATAAAGGGTGCAAATATGGAAATAGAGGAAGTGAATCAACACCAAAAGACTGATTCTGCAATACAATACTTCAATTTGAAAGGTTGAATAGTAAACTGGCATTTATGAACTTAAGTATATGAAGTGCTAATGCAACACGTTTGGGACTGGAACGGCTATTGTGTGATAGATGCACTTCAAAAGGTACATTACCATGATTAGCAGCTGTTTTTCAAAGGTGAGTGTCAGCCCTGGGTTGAATGTTCCCCCTGTCAAACTAGTCATCTCTTGGATTTGGTAGAATTGAGGATATGTCTTAATGCACTCCAAACAGCCCCTGAAAAAATCCTGAAAAACAAATTTGGGCCCTATGTTTTAAGACACATCACACGGAGCTGAAAACAAGTGCAATCCTTGTAGCATCAGTACCTCTGAATATTGCATAGCTCCCTGTGATATGAAGTTGTAGTCTTCAGCACACATTTTGGCCACATCTTGCAGGTACTTCATAAACTGCATCACTTCCATGTTTACTCGTGCCTTTAAGGTCTGAAATATTAGACCAGATTATTTGAGTAAAGCGATGCAACACGGACTGGCAGGCCCAAAATACTATTAAGGAGAGATGCTTGTACCTGTGGAGGATCCCTGGTTTTCTTACTCATCAAAAAGCCAAGATATGTGTTCTGGTCTTTGCTGGACAGGGTGGACATACAAGGGAAGGGCAGTCTAGGTTCAGGGTAAGCAGCGCCGGCCCCATTCTCAATCTGCTTGAGTTTCACTTTTGATTTTTTGGTATCCTTGCATTCTTCTGCACCTTCCGCAGCATTGTCTGCATATGGATCATCGCTATCACAGCTGTCCCAACAGGACTCTTCCTTGCTGATGCAACTGTTGTCTTTAAACTCTGCAGCGTCTTCTGTGGAAGGAGAGCAGGAGGCTTTTGCAGCCACAACATCACACCCTTGTTTTATGTTGGCATTCTCCACGGGACTTAGGAGAAGAAAAAAAATTGAGGGGAAAAGAAAATGCAGTCTCACTAGTTAGTTACCCTTTAAAAGTACAATAAAATGCATCTGAACTGATGTGTTACTTAATATGTTAATTTATTGAAATACCTTTGGAGAAAGGCCCAGAGTTCTCTGATATTAGGTGCAAGGGAATATTTGTCGTAAAGATCTTTAGTAAAAAATGGAGCATCAGGAACTGGAGGGTCCTCCCTTGAATCAAAAAGAGAAGGCAAATGATATTAAAAGGCTTGTGTTGTACCCAGACATTCATAACATAACATTCTGCACTGCCCTGCATTTGTACTGGACAGACTTACATATCTTTTGATATGCAAGATAGAAGAACCTAATTGGTGTCTCAAAGTTGCTGTTGTAGGGTAGTGAACACTATAAAGGTCAGTTACTCTATGAAGCGATGTAGCAGCACTCACTGTATATCATTACTGAGTTAAAGTGAGTAAAAGCAATGAGTTTGACATGAAATGAACTTTCAGAAGCAGGTAACTCAATTTCAAAAGTTTACTGTAAAAAGTAAAAGTCACAAGATTCATTTGTTATTTCTCGATCTTATCTTGACTGGTCTTGCTCAGAAGACTAAATAATCCCCACTGAGAGCTACTGGACATGAAGTCATCAATAGAAAGAGAATCTCAAAAAAAAAAACCAAAATAAAACATTTGAGCTACAACATTATCATTAGCAACAACAATTATTCAATATTCAATTTTCCAGAAGATATAATCTCACCTAACAATCATAATATCACCCAACAGTGAAGAATTTTATGTAATATAATATATTATTATATTATATAATATTTTACAACATATGTCTTTGCATTGCTTTTATTATGGCTTTTACATGTAATATTATTGTTTACCATTCAACTAACCAAACAAATTTGGTGTCATACATGACACTGAATGCCATAGAGGAATAAACAAAGTCAAATAAACAACACAGTTAAGATATCATATTGTACACACATGTATTTTATACTGGATGAGCATCCAGCAGGCAACAGCTGTAAGTGGGAGGCACACAGGCGCCAATAAATCTGTATTTAATGCTAAACTTATTTCCGTTTTAAGCAGTTGGTCTACAATAGATCATCTAAAATTACCAAACAGGTCCTGGTTACAGCTCGAAAATACCGGTGATCCCGCCGCAATTTTTTGATCAACTCAAATTTAATGAGTGACCAATATTATATCTGTAGCCATCTGATATTAATTAAAATGTGCCATGCATGTTGTTAGTTTCTTCCTAATTTGTTACAAATAGCAAAGGTCCTTCTCTAATTCACCCATAACTAAAAATGTAAAGCTATACATATGAGTATTTTGTGATAATGTACTATAATAATTGTACTATACTTCTGTTGAAAAGAGTAGAGCGCTGTCTGAGGCATGTTACTATCAAATTCGCTGTGCATCTAGAGAAGATGTCTCATTTAAACGTTTTCATACTGTACCCGTTATAATGGAGTGGCTAAACTAGACGTACACAACCTAGTCGACCTGTAGTTACTCGGACATAACGGTGCATTCCCCGGTTAACACTGGCCGGGCTCTACACAGTATCAAGTCAGACACAATACATACGTCTTCCCCTTTCAACCTTCAAAATACAAGCTAACGTTGAAGTTGTCGTAACATTTTAGCGTCAAATCACGTCCATATATTATTAAAACAGCGTCCTGAAGCAAGATCACATAAGCCAGTGTTCATATCATATTGGAAAAACACACATCCTGCCAAGAATAATGATAAAATTGCAATGCCCATTACAATAGAAATTAATTGTTAACACTAACAGTAGCGTTATTGTTTAATTAGTCCGTAGAGTAAATTTACATGGCTTAGCTAAAAAAAAAAGAAGATATAAAAAATCGGTTACAAAATAACCCTACAAGTTACATTCAACTAAAAAGAAGAAAGACAAATTCTATATTTAGTGAAGTTAGCGTGAAGTTCCGGTCTCAGTAAATAGTTTGACTGTCAGCTAAGGTTAGCCTCTTGCAACCCTCTCGTTTAGCCCTCCCGGGTTACAGACTCATGTTTTAAATATAAACAGCAAACGTTAACGAAAATAGCTGCACACTGCCACGTAATGGTAATTACTGCCAGGTCAAGCAAGCTTTTATCATATTATTAGCTAATGTTTGGTTAGCACGGCTAGCTGTTAGCTGTCAGTCACAGCACAACTCACAGTCGGACTTGACTTAGTATGGTAACTAGCTTGTTAGCTATCGTTAATTTGGCCAAAGGGTAGGCTAGTTGAATTGCCAGAATTGTCTCGAAATCTACCACTATGGCATTCTGCAAAGTTTGAAGTGAAAACTTTACTTACCATACCAGCTCCATGGTTGTCACTGTCTAATGGTCCGCAGGAATACTAACATTTAACGTGAGCGTTACTTTAATGTCAGTTAGCAACAAACGTTTGACAGGCGATATTCTTCGTCTGGTGAAATTATGTTGACAATTCATCTTTGTGCACGTTGCTGCCCCCCTCTGGACATCAACTACAGTCGATCTGCCTATTTACTGAAGCCGGCCTTTAATGTCCGTCTAAAATATCTTCCCTGAAAGAGAAGCTAATCAGATCCCACCTGAGTCTGCAGCCCACAATATCTTAGTGTTAGCAGTCGCTTGTCCAGCACTAGGCCGATCAGAAAATCACTGTATTCTCTTAACTTCTGTAAACAAACAATTCCCTTACTGTTGTTGCAGAAGGACACCCCGAAATAAAATATTATTCTTGTCCAAGGAACCTTAACTGCCCATTTCTGCTGCAGTTATTCTCTCTCCAACTCAGACTCCAACCCAGTTAGGACCGTAGACTACGTCCCTGACTCCAAAAGCACAAAGTAAAATAATCCCAATACCTGCACTCTGATGGTGTGTAAAATCTGAGTAAATATGCTCTTCATTATCCCCAACTCCAGAGCTGATTCTTCCTAGCTAGACTTCTATCTCTTCTCTTCACCCTCAATTACATTTATTTTTAAGTTTCCACCAATTAAGGGTGGAGAATGCAAGGTGTGGTTCTGGTAGTTAAAACCTGGACCACATCTGATTCAGGTATTAAAGCCAGGTACATGCAGCATTGTTTTGGTGAGAAACTTATAATCCAAACAATTATTAACAATTATTACACAATTATTATAAAACAATTATGAGCATTTTCTAGAAACAAATAGCTCAAAACCTCCTATTGGTCTTGCTTTAAATGGAAAGAATGCTTGATCTAAATATTTACTTTTGCATTAAGCTAATGATAAAATGATGACACCTTAGCTAATATTCTAAGGAATGACATTGGTTTGTACATAATAATAATAATAAAAAAATTTAATTTATATAAATTGTTACACAACTTTATAACACTTTGAAGTATAAAGAACTGTGTGATAAAAAAGAAAAAACTACTGAAAAAAAAAATACAGAACCACAACCTGTCACCAAGAGTTTGTGTCCTAAATTGAGAAAAATACTGAGTTGCCAATCACCTCAACATTTTACATTTTTAAGTTACCAAAGGTTTCTTTCATAATGCTTTAACTGGGAAGAATTGCTGGACATTTCTTTTTTGATTGTTGATTCTTCTCACTAGATCGTTAAGGTCTGAATTTAAAATGGGATATATACAATGACCACTAAAATTAAGCTCACATATTGCTAAATGGTGTTTCAGCTTAATGTGTTCATGGCCAGGAATGAATTTGCACTGTTATGATGTCTTACATAAAAAAATGTCTTGCAGTGATATTTTTTCTTTACCATTCTTTAGTGTATGGTTTAAAAAAGGTTATACTCTTCCTCTTGCTACTCTTGCTTTTCATTTCTAGTTGCACATATTTTAATGTAAGTATTAAACTACTTTAATGACATTATTTGCTCATATAATCCCGGAGAACGGTTTCCAGTGGAGTCAGGCTATGATTAAATACTGAAGCACCAGGATGATTAGTCCTGATAAAATTATTGTGAATCAAAAATATTGTTTGATTAGTTTCATTAAAAAGAGTGTGCATGTGTTTGTGTGTGTGTGAGAGAGAGCAGACAACAGAGACAGTTAAACAGTCAGGAAATAAAAGCCCATTACAAGCGGTAAATTTTATTATGGGATAACAGCACATAAAGCACATCTAAAATCGATGTGTCCAATGCACTTTTAATAAAGGTAATATTAAAGGTACAGTTTCTAAGTACAATATAACAACATTCATATTAGAATGAAAAGTATTTAAAAGACAACATTAAATTTCTTATTTTTCTTTACAGCTGTATTTACAAAATGAATCAAAATACTTATTTTCATATTTAAGAATC
The DNA here is from genome assembly GCF_016859285.1 of Xiphias gladius. Classification (NCBI taxonomy): domain Eukaryota; kingdom Metazoa; phylum Chordata; class Actinopteri; order Istiophoriformes; family Xiphiidae; genus Xiphias; species Xiphias gladius. The sequence goes on along the minus strand of NC_053407.1, from coordinate 17,853,089 downwards.
AGACAAGAAGGAGCAAAACTACATTTGTGAATAGACTACCTGCTAAAGAGAGTTCAAAAGAGCTGGATAAAAAGGTAAATGATCATCTGTCCCCATTTTAACATCAGTAGCAAACGTGTGACTTAGAAATTTGTGACAACCACACACTAAGTTTCGGCTTTCCCATAATTTGTACTGCTTTTGCATGGAAAAAGAATCCAAATCCACCCCTGCTCCACCCTCCCTTCATGTAAAGTTACCCCAAACCGACTGAGCGCACATTGAACACAGAACATTAAAGAAATCCAGATGTGTTGTATGCTTCTTTTACAAACACATACAAATACTTGATATACAATGCATTAGTAAATCTTCTGTTCTCAGTGAAATAACAAAAGAAGGTTGATATAAAACAAACAAAAAAATGAAGAAATATGGACTGCCTGTTAGTTTTTGCCTAGTCTTAACAAACACTGCGGAGGTGAATTTTTTCTGTACTTATATTTGCAAGCATTTACTTGACCATTCAAGATCAATATGAAACAAACTTCCCATTTATGTTTTTCAAACACAGTGAGGGGTGACATATACACTCTAAACAGACTTTCTATACATTAAAACCCTTTAACGTAGCGCATCAACCCACGTGAAAATGATTAACATACTGTAAAGAAAGAATCTGAAAAACAATTGAAGCGCGGAGAGTGTGAATTCCTCCTCATGTACAAAATACATTGTCACTTTAATACATGTCTGGAAAACCACAAAAAAAGACAATCAAAACCATGTATGCATCTTGTTACACCGAGAGGCACTCAGTGTGATACGTTGTGTATTATTGCAAGCATATTCTTACTGATATTTGCTACAGAGTGGAGAGAAAAGGTCAACTTTGTCCTCAAAGGGCAATCCTTTCATGTACATTTGTAACACTTCATGTGGTGCAAAATGTTTATGCCACTAGTCTGAAGAAACCACTGTTTCAGGATAGTCTAAAATGGGGAATAACAAAAGCATACCGAGGCTCTGTTTAATGAAATCCAAGCACCACATCCCTGCATCAGGTGAACAACTATGCAGACACAAGAGAGGTAAATATTTAGTATCTCTAAACCTGACAAACTATAGCCTCAGTGAGTGGTTTTTACAATCAGACAAAGAAAAAACACAATACTGCCGTTTCAGTTTGAATATTATCATTTTTCCACAAACCAGAAAAGCAACCTTAAATAACTTGTTAATTAGCAGATTCTAGCTTTGCTATAAGTCAGAATGAAATAAGTGCCTTACCCCAGGACTAGCACACTGATACAGGTACTGGCTGGGTAATTTTTCCGCTATCATTTTCGTTATTATTATTTATTGAGTCCTAATATCAATAATACATTTATATGCAATGAAATGAATGTACTAATAGGGCAGCCAGGCTTAGGAATCAATACTTTGTTCACAAAATTAACTTACCTAGCACCACACATCAGGGCAACACAAAATAAATGTCAGCACACCCTGTCTCAAACTATCAAACTAATCCTAAAGGAGGGAAACAAACTAGAAACAGAGTTATCATACAATATGGTGTAATTGATAAACAGATAAATATTTTCACTGGGTAGGCCTTAGTAGCAGTATTTTCCTCTTACCTATACAGACAGAAGTTACAAAGCTACCTTTATACATGTGATCAATAATAACATTAAATATGGTGAATAAACAGCCGAGAATGAGGGAGAGAGAAAGAGTGAGAAAATAAGATATACAGCATACAGGCCATGTCAAGTTCTTAGTTCTCCACCTGGGAACAGAACTGGTCAAATATACAGATGAAATGTAAAAACATCCACAAAATCAACACAAAATAAAACAAAACCAAAAAGTGATAAATAAGAGGTGTATTTACATGCAGATGTTCAAAGACTACTATGCACAAAAGAATCAAAAATAATACACAGACATATATTATTGCTTGACATTCGATTATGGCTAAAAGTTGCTTTTCATTTTTTTTTCTTTTTTCTTTAAACTATATCCTTAAACGTATTTTTAATCATAAATCCTTATCAGCTGTGCTTTGGAAAATGAGTTCTGGTAAAATGTGATGACTGACTCATAATTTCTGGGTAACACACCGGCACTCCAGCACAACTTTAAGCGTGACATAACGCTGATCTTCACAATTTATGGTCTCGAAGACTCGTTTTCACAATTTACAGTCCAGAATTCAGTTCAATTCATTTCAGCTCAGGCTGTGGCTGTGCTGTCCGAACTGATAGCGAAGCATGTTTTCACTGTGAAGCCGGTCAAGGTTGCTTCACAGCATTCTGCAGACCTATGAATCGTTGAAGGCATTATGTCATGCTTTTGGAACCTGCACCTATTATGGAGGGATCAAGCTCTGCATTTCCAAAACCTTTATTTAAAAAAGTCCAAAATAAAATCAAGACCTCCTCGTCCACATAACCCTGTTCCTCTGTAATTATTAAAGCCTTGTCTGGGGTTTATTTTATTCACACACTGTGAGAACAAATACATACACACACACACACACACGCACTATTGCTTTTTACAAACAGACAACAGAGCAGAGACAGAAGGACCAGCACATTTTACTGTATACTATACACTGATTGAATTGCACACTTAGTATCAATCCCTTTCCTAAATCGGGATCTCTCAAGTGAGAATATACAGAGGGACATCACTTTACAGGCCCGTGTAAAGGTGCAGTTTATAGTTAGACACAAATATTCATGTGTTTGATGACCATTTTCCTGCACATTTTGCAACCATATCAGTATATAAGAAGATGAAAACAGAGTAATGGGGTTTTATTACTTTTTGTTCTAGACTGAGAGTAAATGTCATCAGTTTGAGTCAGCTGTTTGAATAAAGTCAATTCAAAAGGATGGTGACTCCACTGTAGAGACCCGTAGTTGTAACACAAGGCATCTTGCTTGTTTTATATTCCAGAACATATCACAAGCCGCTCGACTATTTTGACTTGAAGGAAAAATAAAATGCACAAATTTTTTACTTTATGAGAAAGGAACCCTTTTGGTGGTAGACCTCAGCTGATCATATTTGACGAAATACTGAATGGTTTTATGTGATCATCAAACAAGATTCCAACAGCTTAAGAAAACTGAAAAATTTCAAGAAACAAACAAAATTTTTTTTTTTTTTTTTTTGGAAATAAATAACAGAAAATCAGTCAAATGTCCATCTCGTCATTATTTTCTGAACAGCGAGTGTTGTACTGCATGTCCAGTGTGCTATGCCAAAAAGTTCAGCCACCTCCTCTTATCAATTGAGTGCTCATAAAATCACAAAAGTGTTAATTAAATGCTCTGTAACTGTCCAGAGGAAAGCGAGCTACTTCTTCGGTCTACCTGTTACCTCCCTGAGCATTCACACCCCATCCTCTTCGTTGCTCTTGCCGGGCCACTGGGCCTCTCAACCTGGATTGTCTAGCAGTGTTCCAGACTGGGTTTCTTTTGCTGGGAGACTGAGGTTTACTAGTCGTAGAGGGCTTGTGCATATCCAAATAGCATTGGATCATAACAGAGATTATTACTTAGGTACAGCATATCTACTACAACCCAAACACAAGAGATTTAGTATTGCATAAGAATATTTGGTTTTCCTAACAAAGAGGGTTATCATTTTTAAAGACCCTGATGACACCATTTGAAACCAAAACAGATTTTTGTGTGACAAATATGCTGTGCACTGATAAAAGTGCAGTTTGTAAAAGTGATAGGGTTTGTTGTTTTTACAAATGAGATGTTTTTTCTTTTTTTACTTGACCGTAGGGGCGCAGTGGTCTTTGAGTGGCTGGAGACCCATAAGGACGTCAACAATGTAAAATTCTGAACAACTCTCGGAGATGAATATTCAAATGTTAATCTCAACCACTTCTCATGGAACATCCCTGAACAAAAACATAAACTAAACCTAATGAGTACAAACAAATGTCCTCTCAAACAGAAAGCGCGAAAGAAACTCTTCCCTGAGGGGTGACAGCACAAGGCATTACCACCTTGTACAAATTGCACGGCAGAGGAATGATAGTGTGCAAACAGAAAACAAAAGACAAACAGCTGGATTCTGTTATGGTTGGTGACAGATGTGTTAACATGCTTTGTTGGATTTCTAAAGGGATATCATTTTTTTTCCTTTTTTCTTCTTCTTCTTTTTTTTTTTTTTTAAAGATATTTCTAGAAGCCGCTACTGAGATTGCTGGAATGTCTTAGGAATCCATTCTACATTACAGACGAGTAGACTGGAAAGCGGAAGCAACGACTACTGTTTGGCACATCCAGGGTTTTTTCTACCACTTTACTACCACACTGACAAGAAAGACACACTCAACAAAACAGAAGCACAACAACAAAGAATTCTGAAAATAGCACTTGTCCTACCATTTTTATGTTTCTCCCCTAATCATACAAACAACAGCTAGTCTAATTATTGCAGGAATATAGTTAAGTGCTACCTGACATCTTTTTCTCTCCCTCGTTCTCTTTCATGAGTTTATTAACCAAAACATGTTACAAAAATAGAAGCTTTACTACCAGACAAGGCTTTGAATATTCACTCTCCCTTCACTGTTCCTTCTGTGTCCTGTTGTGGCATTGCTGGGCTGAGGCTGTGGTGAGAAGGCAGATAAAGCTGCTCAAAAACAATGACAAAAAACACTCAACACATTTTGAGAGAGGCTCATAAATGTGCTTTTAGGTTAGACATTGTGTCCTCGTCATTGGGCTTCTAGGCTTCTTCTTCTAGCTTGCTGTATCTTTACCTTCCACTAGATGGAACAATTGGATTACAGTCAATATGTGATTGTTCCTGGCTGAGATGATGTTCTATTTTTATGTTTTCTTGTTGCTTCCTCACATAACAAATGACATTTTTCACAATATAAGGAGTACCAAATACTTAGAAAATAATATGAAAGAATAAGAAAGTCAGTGCGTTGCAAATGTCTCACCACACCTCTGTTTTCTTGTATTTTAGAAAGGCTCAAACAAATGCTGTTCAATCCAGGTCTGTTCATAACACAGGGCAGGAAAGCCATGAGACTGTAACACCACTACAAGGGTTGTTGGCTGTTCTTGTATGTGTGGACACCCGCTAAAAGAAGTATCCGAGCTACATATTGACAGGTGTCGCACAGCCAGTTGCTGAGGTAACAGGTGATGAGAGTGTCTCTAACCTGCCTTCTCATACGAGCCTCTTTGTTCACCAGCGAGCAGACACGCCAGCCATCCTAACAGACAGCCCTAACACTTCCAGACCAGTATCATCTGTTGCTCCCAGGACTAGCCTCTGTGACCGTGGTTCAACTTGTATTTCTTGTGCACATGCAACACATCACTAGGTAAATATACACGTCTTAAATTAAAGAAAGGTGTAAATAAAAGTGCCTTATCAATTCAACAATTAAGAATGGTCTAACTACTAATATCATACATGTTATTTAAAATAGATTCTATAAACATTACTTTTTTCTGTATAGTAAGTACTTATGACCATATACCCTGTAGTACATTATAAAACAGGTGGAATGGACCCTTTTCATTGTGTTGGTGCCCTGTGCTTCTCCAGGGCACCTGTCCAGAGAAGGATTAATAGCAGATGGCCTTACATGATTTCACTATGCAACAATGGTGGATGGAGTCTTTGACAGCTAAAATCATTGTGGTTTCATTAGAATTACCAGAATTCTATGTTTCTTTTTTTTTTTTTTTAACGATTGTCCGTAGAGAAGTGCCGTTTGCATCACCATGCCGACGGAGCCTCCCTTAAAGTTGCTGTGAGTTTCCATTCCAAGCACTGCGTCCAAAAGATACGACTGAACACAAGAGAAAAATGGCTGAACTTGACCAAAGTGTGCGCATTTATCAGCCGTTTATTTCAGGATATAGTGTATGAAGGAGATAGGAATAGGACTATTTAAAGTGTTGAATATGAAAATACTAAAACAGTTTTGGGAGTGTAATATGAAAAATAATACTGATGATTGATCTTCATTATCCTCTTCATTTATCTTCATCTCTAATGAAGATGTCTTCAGCTATTATAACGCTAACAGTTGCTCATTAATTGTTCATGATTAGAAGTCAGATGCACAAATAAATCATAATAATAGTGATGCAATAAATATTGGTGAAAATTAATGTAATTGGTCTGGAGTTCCATGTTAGAAATGCGCAAAAAAAGGTCAAATTCAACCAGAGAGAAATTATTTGTCCCTATCTCCTCTTCATGTCCCATGGGGTGTCGGGTCCCACAAGTCTTCCAAAGAGAACTAATATCAGTAAAGTAAACCTTGAGAATCAACTGGCTAAGCCCCCCCCTCCAATGTAAAAGAAGAAGTTGAACAGCGTGCCATCTGTCCGCTCTGGTTTGTGCAGGGCACCAATAAAGTGTCTCAGATTCCTCCTCCACATTCCCCTACGGTGGGCACACTGGCATCTGGCAGGGCTGCTACCCGTCAACGGGCATGGACTGCTCAAAGTCTGATCCGAACAGCTCCTTGTATAAGGGGGGGAAGTGGGCACGCACAATGTCTGGGTATATTGCTTTGAAAGCTGTAAGCTTCTCTGTATGCCTACTGCACAGTGCTCGCAGTGTCGACACTTTGCATATCAACTGTGGAGAGAGAGGAGACAAGCTGTTTAGATTCACAGGGAGGCAAGGACATGGAGCAATGGTAGTGAAAAACATTCTTCCCTACAGTGTATTTCCTCTCACACATGGGCAAACAGACTCGTAAATATTGAGACAAGCGTTCAGACACGAGGAAAACTTGACATTTCATATTATGGAGCTGGTACAATTGATAAATTGCCACTTCTCTACTGATAAAAAGGCGTGTAACGTTATGAATGCTTCGACTGAAATCTGCTAGTTTAATGTAATGCACTAAAAATGGTTGATAGCCTGTGGATAAAGAATCTAAACAGTGGGAGATTGCACTGCTACAAGGGTAGAACATGCTTAGCAGACAGCCACTTTAAGGAATAATTGATGGAGTGTGTACTGCATCACACTGTACCTTTGTAAGTATACCATCCTCTCTGTGGTTCTTCTGCAGGACGTGTTGAAGGGCCAGCTGGATCTTCTGCTGGAGTTTCTCCACCTTCACCTTCTCCTGGAGCCAGGACCGGTCTGGAAAGTAAATTATCACAACTCATGTAGGCCACTTAACAGTCGGCTTGGCTCATGTGAAAAGTAATGATGCAGTGCCTCTAATCTAAAATTTTAATTGATGGAGAAAAACAGGAGGGCAACAGCATTCCTTGTCGTGGTGAATGTGTGCCTACCTTTTTTTTTTTTTTTTTTTTTTTTACTTGCACTATGAATGACACCTACCAGCAGACATCAACACAAAGGCAGAGAACAGGGCGATCTCATCCTCAGACAGGTGCATAGAACACAAGTTTTTCCCAAACTCGAAGATGGAGCTGATCAAGTCGTCACAGCCTGCCACAGCAAAGGACAAAGAGAGAGGGCTCAGGATGAGGAAGACCAAACAACAACATTCACTCTTGATCTTTATTGGGAGAGAGACACATAGGGAGGGGAGAGGGAGGTGAAGGAATGAAAAAGAACGGCATGCTGACAGCACATGGGAGCGTCTTAAGCAGAACAGGCAATGCTGTTACTGAGTTTTGCCTCCCAGACGAGTCACTTTTGGCAGTTGGGTGGTGTTACGCAAGCCAAAATGAGGTCACTATTGAGGCTTTTAGTTCAATCAATTATCGAGTATAGAGAGAGACAGGCGGATGCCGCCGCGGCTCGGTAGGCCCATCACTCTGCCTCCCCCACTGCGGACCCCTCTGCGCAAAACACACAGGACACTGGGACAGATACACATGCTCACTCATAAAACACACAAACAGAGAGTTACAGGGATTGGTAAACTCAGACTAAGAAGCCGAAGTCAGCATTTTTACTGCCACTATGGGACACATTTACATTTACTTTTGCCAAAGGCAGTGGGAAATGCAGGAACATCCATGGTGGAGACTCTTAGTAATGTCATGGCAGTCAAACACAAATGCTATTTGCTTTTGCATGAAATATTTTATGTCAGAGCATCAGTGATGGTTTTGATAGCTCTCTCTCCCAAAAGACACTCCGTCTGGCTTTATTTATTCCACAGTTACAAGAGCCGTATGCAGCAGAGCCTCACTAACGTCTCTGTTCTACCATAAATAACCGCTGCAGAGACAGCAATGCCAGGTGAGGCAGGGATGAGTGCTCAGTGTTTGCTTCCAGGCCTTCAGCATTGTGTAGGACAGAACAGCAGACTCTAATTTTGGCTATTACACCAAGGAAAGGAGTAAGACACTGTAAGAAAACACACACACACACGGCAGCGCACAAATACACACATGCACACTGACTCAAACGTGTGCATGCACACACCCACACACACACACCTACACCCACTCCACTTACCTAATGACTTGAACACATCCGGTCCGGCATATTTTCCATCAAAATAGACTGTGTTGTTTTGCGAGTCAAAGGCACGGCACATTCTGACAAACACAACTTCCAAAGAGCCTGTGGAGAAATACAGGAACAAGATGTTGAATCTCAGCTTTGTTTCTTTTTTTCTTCCCTAACAGTTGCACATCAGTCAGGGATGCAAAACACATGATTGTGCTTTGAACTATTCTTCAATAATATGAGTAACACAACCACTTTGAAATAGAGACGACTGAAATCAGAGGGAGAAGAAAAAATCACCTCTGCAGATGATAATATCGTAGATGCAAGGCTATTCTTCCAATATGACATGCCAGATAAAGATTGTGCTTCATTTAGTAGTGACAATGCGCATTCATTCAACCTTTATTTAGCAAGATAGGTGGGGAAATTATTCTATCCTGTAATTCGTACCACTCTGTGGGAGTGGATAAGAGGATCAAGAAACTGTATCAGAAGCCATTACTGCCTCTGAGGGAGATGCTACTGTTTTAAAATGTCATGTCTGACAAGGGATCTCAGTCTTTATTTCATTATTCATATTGGCTGTGCTAATGTAAATAATACCCAGGGAAAGACCCAGGAGAGGTGTTTGTTTGCTGCATGTGCGGTATGTGTGTAACTGTGTGTTTGAGCATCGCTATTTATGCATGAATATAGGTGACAGTGTGCACAGAGCCACATCTGTGTTTAATATTCTGTAAGAATGTCTTCATGAGAGAAATTCGAATAGGCAGGCGAATACTTGTGTCTGGGAAAAGAGAGGGAAATGGCAGCCGTCATGGTAGGTATTATCTGATCTCAGAAATACATTGCTTATCTAATACTGTGTCCATCTTTGCTATGTATGTAATGAACAGAGGAAAACAGAGAGCGACAGAGACAGAGAGAGGGTACAGGCAGGGTAGGGTCTCCTCTCTTTGACACTGTCTGCGCGTGGGAAGAAGAGGGCTTTGTGCAGTCAGGTCAGCTACGCCCTTGTGACAATGCCAGAGGGGGGTGGTGGTGGTGGTGGTGGTGGGTGAGTTTGACGGCAGCAAGCCATGTTGACAGGCTGTCATACCTGCTTTCAGCAGCACTATCTGATCGTTCTGACACAGCTCCATGAAGCCGTCGATGCGCTTGGCGAACTCCACCACATACTGAATGGCCTCTGTTATTTTGATAGCACACAGCTGCCACATGACTTCCCGGGGCTAAGAGCAGATAGGAAAGAGAATAGGTTATCTGCTCTAAAACAATGCATTTGATGATTGCAACTGCTGTGAACGCCAGCACAGGCCCGGCTGTGGTCAAGCTACCTTGTTCTGGTAGCTCTCCACCTCTTCCTGCAGGAAGGCCTGCCAGGTCATCTGCTGCAGCTCCTCCCTCAGGTACTGACATGTCTCCATGTGTGACTTGGAGATGTTCTGGGCCAGGTGCTCTGAAATACAACCATTATCACAAACCCGGAAGATAACAGTTGACATCTGAATGTTACTCACAAGGCTATGTGAAAGTGAAGACCTCAGTGATGAATTATGCCACAGGAAAAGGAGATTTATTTACTGAGCTCTCAAGAAGGAGGAGAAGCGGAGACGTGTGGGCTTTTTTGACTGGGAAAAGGGTTGTTGACATTTTCTTTTACTGCCTGCAGGAAGCTCATAGCTTAAGGTTGAGGCAAAGCCAATCTAGTTATGACACAAATGCATGAAGAGGAGGAGGGGTACCACGTTACTCACTGAAACAAAGGTCACATTTTCTCTGAAAGAAATATTGAGTATAAGAATTTAAATGGTTTTGAAAACACATCTGTTAAAAGGAGTTCCTAGGCACAGGGGAGCCTAAAAAAATGATTTCCCCAGACGCCTGCCCTGCTGGATCCTGATTGGCCCTAATTAATGGAAACTAATTACAAAAAAGAGGCTCTTTTAATGAGTGTTGGAGATGAGTCTCCAACCTCCTGCTATTTTAAGCAACCTTTGTGTCGTTTGCCCCACGGTTGAGTTGTTCTCCCCCCTCCTCCATTTTGCTGTCTCTCCTTTTGTCTCCCCCCGTCTCTCTCCTGCTTCTTACCTAGTTCAGCCATGGACACGGTGGGGGAGGTTTCTCCATTGGTGAAGGAGCAGTAAGGGAAGAAGCCAGAGCCCGGGGCAAAGTCGCAGATGGGCTCCGGCTTGATGCCGTTGATGTCCAGGCCTGACTGGTCAGGAGATGGCTGGATGTCCAGGTAGAAGCTGCTGACTGCAGAGTCTGGTTTGCTGCCATCAGGGGTGTGACCATCCATGTAGCCGCTGAGGTCGTCATGGAGCTCTGTGAGGCCATTGGCTGAGAGGCCATAGCTAGGCGTGAGTGGCTCCGCCTCTCCAGGCTGTTGTTGGTGGTCGCGCTGTTGCTGCTGCAGCCGGTGCTTCTGGACCTCAGCATACAGGCTGTCTCGCTGCTTCTTCGACATGCGGCCAAACTTCACCGCTGTGATTAGCAGGACAAAACATGAGTGAGACTCCAGTGAAAAATCACAAACAGTTTAAACAGATGCTGCTCTATTTTATCTTTCCATATGTGGCATCCAGGGGCTGCTCTAAAGTAAAATCAGCATAAAGTAAAATAAGTCACCAAAAAATATAATTTGTATCCAAAATAAAACTGAAGCCCTAGTTAATGAATTGTTGTATGACTGTTAACGAAAATTACACATCCTTCTCATGCAACCTCCATGATACTTAATCAATTTTTTGAATTTCTTCAATATTATTGTTGAGTCTAAAAAAAAAACGTATTCTCCAGTATGTGAAACAATATCACCAGGGAGGCCTGAAACAGTGGAATTTTTTCTGAGGACAAATCAACTTATCACAGTATTGGCTAAATTCTTATTCCTTGAATTAAAAAATAAATCTTGGAGTCTGAGACAAAATGTGTTGTTTAGACAACAATGGCAAAGGATTGAATTGTTGATTTTTTTTGGGCAAATTAACTCCCCTACTGGAAAACAAATTGTGTAACGCATTCAGTGGTTATTTGTCAATATGTGCCTTCCTCTGACACAGTAACACACAACTAATCTATGGTATAATCGTATGTTACTGTTAGACCAAAAGCGGCCTGCTATTAGCATCATACTCCCCTAGACTGAGTACTAAAGAGCGATAAACTCTCTTAACAGATGACACTGATGACAAAAAAGCAAATCTCCACATTTCAGAGGGGATCAGTAATGACAGAGATTATGAGAAATGAGCAACTTCATAAATATGAGGCAGAAGAGGGAAGCGACTAACCGCTTACAAGCCACTTGAACATGAGAAAGCTAAGTTGCTGCCTCCGGTTTCAAGGTTTCCAAACTAAACAGCGGTGCCGAGAATGAGACTCCTTGGCCAGAGTTCTGGGGGCCTGCCAGTACGTCAGGCGGTCACAGTGAGTGTGTATGTGTGTGTATTTGTCTACGTACAGTGGAGCGATGCAGAGGAGAGTGCGGGCAGATGGGCTCTGGTGTGTTGAGTGAAGGCAAGAGTCACCTTCGTCTGTCCTGAGTGTGCATGTGCATAGTTGTGCGTGTTAAGTGCTTGTGAGAATGTGTGTGGCTATGTTCTGCTGTGTTCATACACATTCGTGAATATATATGCAAGTGTGTAGCTGAATGAAAGCAAAGCATAAAGACATGCCAGTCTGCCTGTATGTACGTTTTTACTGTGTCTGTGTGCTTTCCTATGTGTGTTTTACAAAAAAAACAACAAAAAAAACCCCACCATAGCTCTGCTCTGCTCTGTTCTGATAGAATCTCCGCAGCCCAGCCCAGTCTGGACCAGCACGGAGCAGGAGGAGCCCTCCAACACATATCCCCACCTGTGTGCTGCCATTAGTGCATCCCAGTTGCAGCAGCACTAATGACGACCTCTAACAGCCTCCTATTCCATCAAACCTAGTTTCTATCACAGCAACAAATTAGGCTCGCAGACAAAGCACTCATCTGCGCGCAGTGGTAAATGGTAAGTGGACTTATATAGCACTTTTCTAGTCTTACCGGCCAATCAAAGCCCTTTACACCACATGCCACATTCACCCATTCACACACACACACACACACACATACTGATGACACAGCCATCAGGGGCAATTTGGGGTTCGGTATCTTGGACACTTCAACTTGTGGACTGGAGGACCTTCCGGTTAGTAGATGACCAACTCTACCTCCTGAGCCACAGCTGCCCCAGTCATAATGGGAGTAATTATCTCTGTGTGCGTTTTCTTTGTTTTTCCAACAAGATATCAATATACAGTACCCCAAGAATATAGGCCCACGAATAAACAACCAAAAAACAATACTGAGTTAAGATGTTGCAATGGAGTTATGGTGTTGTGTTTTGAATGTTTCAGGTAACATACCCCTAAAAGGTTCATCATTTTTACTGATCTTCTCGGAAAAATTGCCAGATTTTTGCAAAGAACAAGGACATTTTTGTCCCAACATACTAAAAACTTCTGTTTCCTGCTGTAAGACAATTCTGACTTCTGTAGTTTACAGTAAACAACTTCCTCTTTTAAAAAGCACAACTCAAAAATCAAATGCAAATTAACTCCTGATTAAATACCAAGTATATAAGTGAGTAAATATATTAAGTACAAGTGAGTAAAAAAATTGCAGTCATTCCTCTTTCCTTTACTTTCAAAATAAACTGATGATCCTGATCCTGGATTTTTTTTAATGCCAAAATAAAAACTAGAATGGCACCCGGTCCAGTGCATATCTCCGCCAAGTCAAAAAAAAAAAGCCCTATCTCGCAATGTTAAGGAAAGTGAGACAAAATTCACTGTGCAAATCAGTTCAGCACTTTTTGCTTAATCCTGCTGACAAATAAACAATCAAAAAACAAACCTCCTTGGTGGAGGTTATAACAAGCACTAACGACACACTATCAGGAACTTACAACAATGACTATTTGACTTTTATGTCCCAATGAAGAAAATTCTTTCCTCTCTTGCCGGCTTTCAAAGCGAGGTCAGAGTCCACAACAGCATCCGTGAAGCACTGGCGCAAACGCACTTCAGCAGAGCGGAGTCTTGCCCACACACGGGCTCGACCTGAGCTCTTTACCTCTGTCTACTCGCCATACCACCCTGCTACATCCGCCCACCTCTATCTCCTTACCATCTCGTGACATGCCCACTGCCAGGCACTTCTGCAGCCGGCAGTGCTGGCAGCGGTTGCGGCTGGTGCGGTCGATCAGGCAGTTCTTCTGACGGGGGCAGGAGTAGGCTGCATTGCTCTGCTGACTCCTCCTGAAGAAGCCCTGCACAGGAGAGGGGCATGGAAACACCTCGGATGAACCTTTGTAGGTGGAAAAATGCTCTGGGACTGGAGGATCAAATCATGTCTTCATAGTGTTTCAGTGCTGTCAGAATTCATTACTGATTGATAGTGATTTATTGTATTCCTAGTGATGATATTTTTATTTTACTGTTGCCAAACAAATTAGATAATAACACTGCTGTGGTGGTTTGTTGCTGGCTGTTATGCTGTATTATCTGGCATCAAAAGAGTGCTGTATTTCAGCAGTGTGTACAGCATGAGGGTGGTGTGTTTGGGTAGGAATGATAACAGTGGATGGTATTTTTCTTCAGTGGGGTTATTAGCGTTGATTAACGCAGCACTGGCATGTGCAGTGCTAAAGGATTGCGAATGCACACCGACTGAATTCCTCATCCTTTGACTTAATGAATTGATTCCAGCACATCATTAACATGCCCCACTCTACCGCTCCATACACATATGTCTTAATTAGCTGCTCATTGGCTGTTTAATTACAAGAAAACAGCTGACAGCTGCCAAGTTGCTTTATAATAGAAGCCATTATGGAAACAGGCTATAACTGCCAGTGACAAGCAGCACTCTTTAATAATGCTATGATTTATGGTCCAAACTTTTGTACTCGCACATATCATTAAAGGGCTCTCTGCCTGGACTAATTAGCAATCATTAAAGATAGATTTCAGCAGTTTATTCTTTAGTGTTTTGTTCCTCTCAGCTCCTGTGTGAGGGAAAGGAGCGCTGGGAAGAACAGCTGAAAGGAACTTCTCTCACTCCCTCCTTCACACACACACACACACACACACACACACACACACACACACACACACACACACACACACACACACACACACACACACACACACACAGACAAACACACACACAGACAAACACACACAGAAAGACACACACAGACAGGAGCAAACAGCAAAGGTGCAGCCTGGCTGAGGAATGCTAATGATGTGCCTGGTGACAAGCACTGGGACAAGAATACACTCTAAGCACAAAATTCCCTCACTATGAATGGCTGGTGCATTTGAAACAGTACAAAAGGCAGCTTCAATGGAGGCAACACACTGTAGCAAACAGCGAACAATCTGCTATAATTCAAAGAACTCTCCTTTTGATCATTTTATTTCAAGAAGAGCAGGCTGCAGCAGAGGCAAAAAACACTGTAAAAAGACATGTCCCTGGGAGGGAATGGCAGAGCAAGGCAGAGGAATGACTTTGTACTACTAATTGTGGTTTTCTGTGACGTCCTCTGCGGTGCTTGACCACTTTAATGATCATGGTCTTGGTGTTTACACTTTGCAGTCCCTCTCAAAATCTTCGTAAAACTTCAGCAACATTTTTCAAATGTTTTTCCTAGCAAGCTACTTTCTTTAGTCCCTCAATTTTCCCTCCCTTTCAGCCTCTCAGCTCTCCTGGCCCTTAAACACACACACACACACACACACACACACACACACACACACACACACACACACACACACACACACACACACACACACACACACACACACACACACACTACTTCCTATGACACAAACAGGTTCAGTCTCATGATGCTTACCTTACAGCCTTCACATGTTATCACGCCATAATGGATGCCTGATGATTTGTCTCCACAGATCTTGCAGGGAATTATTTCGATTTGAGCTGCAGAGAAGAAAAGGATATGAAAGAAATAAAAAAAGAAAATCAACATTTTGCTGTCACAAATCACTGTACAACACTCTCACCATGGATCCATGTAAGTACATGAAAGAGCACTGTGCTTCTAAAAACATCTCATCCGGTGGCTTTTGAATCCTCACTTCCACAGAGCATTAGCTGAATATTTACAGAGTTGTGTGTGTGTGTGTGTGTGTGTGTGTGTGTGTGTGTGTGTGTGTGTGTGTGTGTGTGTGTGTGTGTTTGTGTGTGTGTGTGTAAATGTATGAAGGGAAGGAGGCCATTTTAAGTCCTCACAAGCAGCCAATGTAAACATTGTGTCAATTTGCATCCTAAACACAGCTTACATGGGGAAAAGCCCAGCTACCCACAAACCCTAATATATCACGGTAGTTCCAATACTAGCTTTGTGCAATGACAAAGGGTCATTTAGCCATATGAGGAGATGTATTCCCTCTAGGAAAACTTGACCTCGTGAAGCCTCTTAAACCTCAAAACCCAGAAAATCCTCAAGAGTAAATCTACTGTGGCGACAAAGAATCCTAACATGCCCACTGCGCTGGATGGAGCGGTGGCAGTGACTGTGTATGTACATCTGTATACGCTGTAGAAAAAGGGTTCAGTGGGGGTTAAGCTAAGGTGTTGTGCTGTTGAAAGGCTTGTGAGTCACCCACCATAGAGGACAAAACACAGAGAGGACCGGCCCCATCCATCGTTGGCCTTCTCTTCAGGAGAAGACCACAGGGCAACACAACAGAACAGACAGAACACACAGACATCAGAGGCACAGAACTCCCAGCTTGTCCCACTGCTCTCAGCTTTATCGCTGCAGCCACTGATGCTACATCCCTCTCCGCCGCCACCTCCCCCTCTGTCTTCCTCTCGCTCTCTCTCCCTCCAGAGATCTCTATCTCACAGCCCTCCTCCACATCTCCAACATCTCAGTCCCGCCATCCCAACAGTGCACTGCAGCGCCAGACAAACTCCGCTATCTGATCTAAATCGAGGAAAGATCACCGCGGGATATTTTCTCACGATGTAATGGTTTTCTCCAACCAGCCATGCAGCCAACCAATCAGAGCCAAAAGAGCTACTGCAACACGAGTCTGTACCAATTAGGGGGGAATATTATGATTTTGTCTAAATAAGGTGCAATAAAAATTATAATCACTAAAAAAGTGGTGGTACATTCACTATGTCAAAGTGTTACATCAGCCTCTCCCCCTCCCCTCTAACCAGGCCTAACTGTCTACTATAAAGCCTCGTGTCTCTTCCCAAGACTAGGAGCTTCAAATATCCCTCGTACACCTTAACAACCAACCTCTTTAAACTAGTTTGATAACATCAAAAGTGTTTTTGCCGGGGTTCAATCCAGAGATCCCTGCCCATTTTAATCAGCTGCCTAGGAGCCTGTAATGTGTCATGTGGATAATGTCCTTGTCCCTGAGGCAAGCCTGGGAGAGGCCCTTAACACAGAGCCACTAATCCACTAACCCCGGAGCCACACTCTATTCATTCAGGAATCTGTGTCTGTTCTCCTCGCACTGCTGGAGTCAACAAGACTGGCCATGTTTACATGGAATTAGCCTACATTTTAGTAAAATGAACAAAAGGGAGTGGTGGAACATGCAAAATTAATTCTCCTCCAGACAACACCTCCTGCGATTTGTGATTCTCACACACAATAGAGGGCACTGCACCTCGTCGGCCTGGATTAGAGTGAAATCCAGGCAGGAGGCGGGCTCTGACAACCTAACTGAGAGGGTTAATTTATAATTAATCTTTTCCTTACTGTGCACAGTTGCTTGTTATTCAGTTAGGTCTATCGCTGTATGAGTGCACTCTATTGTTTGTTTTTGTGTTCTCCCTGCATGAGCATTTGCAGAGCAGTGTGTTTCGACTCCTTTAGCATTTTCAGCCTCATTACTTACATAATTTGTTCTGACATGCACTCACAACAACTGAGGCGTGTTGTAATTATGACTAGCTGTGGTTATGTTGAACTAAAGGTTGTAGTGTTAGGCCCCAGCCATTGGGTGGCAGTGCAGGGCTGTGGCTATGGTTGTCTTGCCAAGTTAAGACAAGCTTCCACCCACCCTATCCAGCCCACAGGCTTTTGGCTCTGAGCTCCAGCCTATGATAGCTCCAGGCTTAGGCTGCTGCTAGCTTCCCCCACCCCCACAGCATAGCTGTGAGATGCCTTCATCTTTCCTGAAGAAGCGAAGCTGGCTGGGCGCTCGCTCAGGCCTGACAGAGGCTCTGCCACATCAGGTGAAAGCAGTGGGAGTAGAGACGCGGGGGTGCCAGGCCAGGCAGGGCACACACACACACACACACACACACACACACACACACACACACACACACACACACACACACACACACACACACACACACACACACACACACACACACACACGCATATGCAAGCATGCCTCACAAAGCCCTATCTGCTGCAGGAAGGCCCTGATCGCAAACAGCCTCACCAGCTAACACCCTCTCACTCCACCGCTGCACAGCCCCTGGATGCTCAGTGCACTCAACAGTAAAAAGGGTTTGTCTCTGGACCAGCTGAGGCAGGCTCTGTAGTATCTTCTATGAGAAACAACCTCAGTCTGAACATATCGTTATTTCCACACTGGAATAAGCTGCTTTCAAAAAGAGGGGGGTCAAGGAGAATATGTACTACAGAGACACAATGGAGATCAAATTCACCATTAAGTCACCTACAATATCAGCCTAAGTTAGTATTTGTATATCTGTATGACTGTGCAAGTTGTCCTCTTGAGTGACTGGTCATGGGGCCCCTAAGCCACACTTGAGACACTGAGGATGATTTAAACTGAATTCACAGAGGGGAGTCAGTCAAACAAAAAGGCCCGCGCTATAAGCACTCCCAATCTGGCAGTCAATATCTATTGACATGAGCTGCGGTGTTAACTGCCTCTTGGTGTGAAACAGGCAGCTGCTGGCTCGCTTGAGCTTGACCAGCGCAGTGCCACTGATCCCATTCAACGCGCCTGCCTGCCTGCCTCCCTGCCTGCCCGCTTCCCTGCCAGCCAGCCCTGCCTGCTCTGTTTACGACATCAAAGCCAGGCACAGTTAGATGGGCAGCCGTGCTAAAGCCCATCCCAGCAGCCTGCTGCTCCTCACAGCACTGCGAGATGGCCTCGGCACGCAGGCCACATCAAAGACGCCTGCTAAGACGCTGAGATTATGTGTGAATCACATCGCAGCACAATCACACCACTTGCATAATCATAAGTGGTGGACAACGGTTCAAGACTGATTTCCTGTATGCAGCATTGCAGCCCGGTATTGGTGTCTTGTACAATGGGCATGGCAGAGAGAGGAGACAGTCAGGCTGAATGTTAAAGCTTGTTCTTTGTCTGTCTGTAGCTGAGCAGTTCAAGGACACTGATTCACCACACTAGCAGGCCCTTTGAGGGGATGACGTGTCACTCAGAGCACATGTACAATGGGGCAGCATGGCCTCTGCATGATCACCCGGGGCCCTTCGCTGTCTTCTCCGTAGACCTGAGATCAACCTACTGCTAAAACTACACTACATAATCAAGACCTGGAAACTGACAGTCAAATGTGAAAACCCAGAACAACTTGCCAAATGCACACTAACAGCTTACAGGGCCTTGTCAGAGTTTATTTTATTAGAAGCATGGAATAGACAGAAACTGTAAGACAGAACACTTCCCCCCTAGGCACTGCAAATGTAGTACTGTACTCTATTTATAAATACTGTAGTATTTGAACATATAAAGAATCATTCACAAGACATCATCACATTGTTAACCTGAGAAATATAGTGAAAAAATGGTTAAATATTTAGAAATGCTGATACTACTATTCAGTTTAAATTCCTAAGGAAAAACAATTATTATGCACTGAAAAGGACCTGTTATTTATACCTGCTATAGTAGACTATATTCTTGTCAGATATAAACGCACATGTTAATTAGTTCTCTGTAATTAGTTTTTATATTGTTGGAACGTTCAATATAGCATGCTGGTAATATACATAAAATAAAATACAACTGAAAATCCTACTGGCTTGAGCAAACATGGAAAATCACTAGTCAAAATCTCCTGGCTGTTCCCACTGAACCCTTGGACTACTGACATAATGCTGAAGGATTACGATTATCCCTTACATTACAGACCCATGCCCAGGCCACCATCATAATGCTGAGAGCTTAACCCATTACTCGATTGGACCATTAAATCATTTTCTCATGGCCTGATGATTCATGATAGATGTGCACAATATATAAGGTCTGAAACCAAGGCCTCTATGCTGTTCTGCATACGCAGAGCCATTTTTCCCCCCATTGGCTCATTTTCAATGCACATCATTCTGAAAGGAAGCACGCGAAGCAGTTGGAGAAAAACACATTTACTTCTCTGTGCGTTGTGGTGTGTCAGTCACTGTGTACATATGTATGTGTGTGTGTGTGTGTGTGTGTGTGTGTGTGTGTGTGTGTGTGTGTCGATCGTGTTGTGTTAACAGATGTCAATGAGTGACGCAAGCCAGTGGGCTCATGTCAGAGATTATGTAAGGAACTGGACAGGGTACAGCATTATGAACAGATTAAAAATTCGTCTCCCATCAGACAAACTATTTTAATACATTTTCCTTTTGTAATATTTTGCAACAAAAACCAAACAAAAGTTTATAAGGATCACATGTATGCTCCCAGGACTGTTATACAAAAGCAGATCTTCTTAAAAATAAAGTGTTCACACATGGTCTCCATCATTATGTGCAGCAGCTATTTATTTTGCTACATGAACTTCTCATTTGGCGTTGGAAATCAGATGTCGGTTGATAAACAGAGTCTTCTCTAAACAGATACCCATGACAGTCAGATGCATCTGTAGAGATGACAGCCTAACAAGAGCTGGAATCAGAATTCTGCCTCTTTTCATCTGCCAGGGCTCTGCGGTCATGTGAAGTCGCACAACACAATACTTTTTTATTCCCATTTATGTAGCAGAAGA